>NC_043999.1:5083450-5128450 GCF_902150065.1 Myripristis murdjan | reverse complement strand
AATCCTCTCATACTTCACTGCAGGAGCAGAGCGGAGACCAGATTTCAGGATCAAACACAAACCACAGTTCCTGTGCTCACGGCCTTTAAATGTGACTGAAACTCCCAACCAGGGCAGCGTCTCGACACTGACCTCAAAATCCATCTTGGACTGAGGCTATTATATTGATAACGAAATCAATAACGAAAGCTAGGTGTGGAAAGAACATCTGCATTAACTGAAAGAAAAATGAAAATGAGGCTTCACAAAAAAAACCCTACAAAATAAAGTAGAAATTATAGAAAAAATTTCTTTTGTTTTGTATTTGGTTGTTCAGTTGTCCTATCTGTTATTCCGAGTTTTTATTACACAATATTTTTTCTGACTTTTCTGAATCTTGCTCGGCAAATACACCATATTACAAAAAAAAAAAAAAAAAAGACTAAAAAAACAGTGAAACGGTTTATTACGGCATTAACTAACGTTAATTGTTGTACTCTTATTGTGAAGTGTCACCAGTGAAACTAATAAAAACTAAACTAAAACTCAGCATTTTCAGAAAACCCACATTAAATGAGTAAACCCTCTCTGAAAACTAATAAAAACTGAAATTAAAAACAAAAAGTCAAAACAAAATATAAGTGAAAACTCATGAAAAATGCAAAACATAATAGCCTTGCATTGGACACTGTTACACTGTGTTCCAACTTATTATGCAATTTGGATTTCAGTGCCATAAACATTTAATTTTTTGTTTTTCAATTAAACTCATGGCTGGTATTGTGTCTTAGGTCTCTTTGGGTCACTGAAATCAATCTCAGACACCTGATAATTAGTTTGCCAGGTGAGCCCAATTAAAGGAAAACTACATAAGTAGGATGTTCCACACTATTAAGCAGCCACAGATTTCAAGCACCATGGGGAAGAGAAAAGATCTCTCTACTGCTGAAAAATGTGAAATAGTGCAATGCCTGGGAAAAGGCATGAAAACGCTGGACATTTCTCGCAAACTTAAGCGAGATCATCGCACTGTTAAAAGATTTGTGTCTGATTCAGAGCACAGATGGGTTCGCTCAGATAAAGGCATAATTAAGAAGGTTTCTGCCAAACAAATCCATAGGATCAAGAGAGCAGCTGCTAAAATGCCTTTACAGACCAGCAAACAGGTATTTGAAGCTGTTGGTGCCTACCAGCAGCCTCCCAGAGCTGCATCCAAACTGCAGCTCTGGGAGGCTGTTCTGACATCCAGCAAAGAAATTCAACCAGAAACTGTCCATAAACTGACAAGTTCAATGGATGCAAGAATTGTGAAGGTGATATCAAAGAAGGGCTCTTATGTTAACATGTAATTTGGCCTGTTAAGATGCTTTTGATTGAAATAGCTTTTGATGTCCGTAAATATGACCTTCTAATGCTGCAAAGTCAACAAATGACCATGTTCAGTTCTTTACAACCTACAAAATGTTTTGAAAATCTGTTGTGCATAATAGCTTGGAACAGTGTATTTTGAGTTTTTTTTATTTATTTATTTATTTTTAAAATTCTGTTATCATTTTGAGTTTTGTTCAATAAAAATCAAATTATACTCTAACTGTTGGTGACTTGAAAATTATACTGACTGTCATTTTCATTGACTATTTAGGAAAACTGGACAAAAATATCATTTGCATAATAAGTTGGAACGCAGTGTAGATATCATCAATCTTTTGCTCCTGTGTGATTGTTGAAGAAGAAGAGAACTAGAAAGAAGCTCCTCGGCGTTTAGCGCTGACGTTTTAGATCCTGAGACCTTTTCTGATATCAAATTCAAAGTGGAGCGGCCGGGAACATCTGGACGTGATGTTGCCTCGCTTTTCTGTTGTGGACTCAAAATGTGTGTGACCTTTTTTCGCCACAGAGCAAAAACGCGGCGCCGACCAGGCCTCTCTTTGAGGAGACTGGAGGACGCACGGCGGAGGCGTCGTACCGACTTTGTAGTGCACGCAGCCCTCCAGGTCCCCGACCGTGATCCAGCCCTGCTTCTTCTCCACCTCGGGGTCGTTGTGTAATATCCTGTTCCTCAGCCAGGACAGGTAGTAAACACGCAGCTTGTTCTTCTTCCCTGGACGGAGGGACAGAGGAGAGCGAAATCAGTCAGAGCGAGGAGAATAATCAACCTTTCTCCGTTCAAAATCACAGAAAAAATCGTCATCTACCAACATTTTGACACCAAATTTCAACACTGAGATGAGGTTTCAGCATGTTTGACGTAAGTCTCTCCTGCACAAAGAGAGAATGCTGTGCACCACGATGAATACGTTTGCATTGATGTTTATGTGTGTGTGCAGCTGCCTTCAGTGCAGCTTAATGAGTGCAACAGAAGAAAGAGACAAATCACGAGATTAACCACTTTACAAGCTGCCAAAAGTGAGGAGCCACAGCCACGGTAAATATAACAAACACCCCTCTGTTCCTAGGATAATCAGGTACAACCGAGGTGCAACACGGGGAATAATAAGAGCCAGTGTGAACGTTATCTATTGAAATTGATTCACGCTGCTCGCTTCCTTCCCCCGGAGGTGTATTTTTGCAGAAGGAGATGCTGAAGTAACAGGCAACGCAGCCAGAAAACTGTGAAAGTCTGTTGAAATAACTGCCGCATACACAGCGCCAAACTGAGGAGTGAACCAAGGTAAGAGGCAAACATATAAATCCAATTTTGATCTTGTTGTGTAAAGCTGGACTTCTTCATCCATTGTTTGTGCAGCAAAGGACAAACACTTTATGATCAAAACTGAGCAAACGAGGAAGCCACACTCTTTACAAACTGTGTGTAATGAGCCTTTTTCTACATGTAATGACCATAAATTATAGGTAAATAATAATGATTGTAGGCAGTGCAATGGAAATTGAGTTTCAGTCCAAATCTCCAACACTTCTCGACAGCAGTTCTTCCAAATGGTTTTCGCATATATGAGAATTTTTGACAGGCGGCGTTTAGAGATTTGTCTATTATCATTTCTGGGAGACGCTTGCAGTATCACTTTTCAGGTTTATGGTTCAAAATGTAATTAATGCAGTCAATGAGGCGGCCTGTTTTCTTGCTTGTGCTCTTTTTAGGGACTTGTTGGCACCACAACATTAATTTTTAGTGAATAAAACAGTATTTTTAGGTCAAGAAACTGAGGTGCAATGGAAATGTGATGCAAATTAAATTACAAATATAATATGACAGATGGTCTTTAACCACATGAAATATGAACTCGACATCTTCCTGTGTTTTTCCACACTCTTGGTGTGCTGCCCAAACTTTTCAAGAGTTAGAAATAATCAGCTTTGTTCTCCATATTTGTTATCCTGAGTAGGCTGCTGGGCTTAAAGCAGAGGTGTAAACCCAGTCACTAAAGGGGTCATATTAAAAAATCACTGCTGTGCTTTTGACCCAAAGTGGCCATTGTTTTGATTAAAATATGTCCTTTTTAATAGTGACTCATACACAAATATGAATTTTACATGCAACATTGCTCCAATAAAATGTCTTTCTATACAACAAAACGGGGATATCTAAAACCAAACTGATGAGAGTGGAAAATGGCATGAAAAGACTAATAGTTTCATCTCATGGAATCAAAAATAAGCAGATAACTGAGATTTTGCTGAAGAGAAATCTACAGTCATACATGTTTCTGCACATCACTGGCACACAAATCCAACTGGAGGTCAAACTAATATTTTGCAGGCAGGTTGACTTATGATTACAAAAAACAACCTCGCACCTGTTTTCCACTTGACTTTCTGGCTGGTTTTGGTTTTGTGTTGTTGACGGTGCAGGATGTTGCAGTGCATGTTGGGGTTTGTAGTTAATGCATTGTGGGCAATATGGGGTCAGTATTGACAGTGAATCAGAAACCATCTTGCAGGCCAGATAGTATAATCATCCCTGCTGTGGCCCGCGGGCCTCGGGTTGGACACCCATGGTTCAGACCTGAGATGGTGACCAGGACGTTGAGCCCCTCCAGGACGTCCATCTGCTGGAAGCGGCGGCGGTTGATCAGGTTGTAAACTTTGCCCTGGCCGCTGCGGTCCAGCAGCATGAGGCCGTTCTCCGTCCCCACCAGCAGGTTCACTCCTGCACACACACACACACACACACACACACATCAGTTTGCTGCCTCTGTGTGAGCAGGCATCTGTCTGTATCTGAAGAAGCAGCCGCTGAAGACAAAAATGGCTTTAGACACTTTTCCCTCTCAAAGCCTGGTGACTAAAGTGTGGAGGCACTTTATTTGTTCTTTGTATCCAGCATCCAATAACTGCACCTCATAAAACATGGTAATTGCAATTTTTTCGGTAACACTTTACAATAAGAGTACAACAATTAACGTTAGTTAATGCCGTAATGGTTAATTAACTGTTAGTTAATGATTATTATGGCATTTACTAATGTTAATAATATCAATAACCCTTAAATAACATATAAATTAATACCTTAGCATGAACAGCATTATGATTCTTAGACACATTAGTTACCGGTTAGTTAACTGTTACTTAATGTTCATTACCTGTTATTTAATGTTTATTATGGCATTAACTAACGTTAGGGTTAGGGTTACTGTAAAGTGTAACCATTTTTTTTTATTTCTTTTCATGCAGACCTTCAGAACAGTTACCCTGAGGACATGAGCACACTGATCTCTTTTAAAGAACAGAGAGACACACCATACAAACTATTTCATCAACAACTCTTCACTGCTGTTAGGCTGCAGTTGTATTTTCCTGATGGGAGACCAACACTGAACAAGTTAATGGCATCAAATGAGGCCTCAGCACCTTAAATACACCTTATATTTTAGGCTTTTAGTCGATTCTCAGCTTGATTACAACTGCATCGGCTGCAAAGGCTTCAACTCCTTGATCACCAACGTTGCAAAAAAACAACTTCTCTCCTTCTTCCTGACGTCATTATTCTGTCTGCATGCTGTCGGTGGTGTCTGAGTGTGTCTGAGTGGGGCTCCGGGCCGCTCTCACCCCAGAGCGCGGCGCACAGGATCTCCGAGTTGAAGCGTTTCTTGTACTTGCGGATCTCGGGCGTGTCGCTGTGCGGCCGGATGTTGGTGGGGTTCACGTTCACCACCGAGATCTTCCTGGCCTCGTTGAGCCTCGCCTGCTCCTGCTCCTGCCTCGCCACCTCGTCGGCCAACAGAGCTGCTCCGCAACACACACACACACACACACACAAATATTCAGTGCAATGAAGTTGCAACATGCACCAGGCAAAAACAGAAAGTATTTCACACTGGAAACAAGCGATAAATAATAAAATTCTTGATATAGCTATTATCTCTGTGTCCAAAAGGTCCGTAAAGGTGGGTGCGAGTGAGAGGGAGGCCAAACGGAGGAACAAGGGAGATGATATTTGTCTTTTTTATTTGTGATCTAGCGATTTGTAACTTCACCCCTTTATAATCATGTTTAAACACCATTAAAACTTCATCACAAAAGATTTTTAGCATGAATTTGAACCATGGATAGGACCTTTTTAAGACCAAACATGATCAGATATTAGCTACAGGATTGTATGAGCTGTTATTTTAAATTCTATAACTGTTGTAATTGTCCTTTAGGTGGCTCTGTAATAAATCTACCCATTTCTTTTTTTTTTTCATTTCATGAGAATTTCATGACTTTCACTGATTCCCTTAATTCCCGTTTCACCACGACACGGCGAGGTGAGCGGCACGTGTACCTGAGGCAGAATCTTCATCGTCGTCTTCGGTCGGCGAGGTCCCGTACACCCTCGGGTCGACAAACGGCGTGAAGGAAGCCTTGGAGCCGCCGCCGCCGCCCATCCCGTACTGACAGTCACAGAGAGGGGAGAGAGAAGCGCCATCCGTCAAACGTTTGTACAGGACTTTTAGAGCGAAGAGCTTTCGGACGGCTCAACAGTTTGGGAAAAGCACTGGAAGACTGTAAATGTATGAACACGCACACACACACACACACACACACACACGTATGTTCACATCACATACAGACAGCTGCTAAAATAAAGGAAACATGGAGTGTATTCAGTGGATTTAAGAGCAACGAGCAACAAGAGCCCCTTTAAAATGTCTCGGTTTTTATGATACAAATCTAACTAAAGGGATATGACACCATTCATCTGCACGAAATACCACCGGTTTGTGGTTTGTCAGTGGTTTTACTGGCCAAAGTGATCAGCTGTGTAATGATCTAACGCCTCGTGTCGGGTGAACGGCATTTTGGCGTCCTGCACGACTCCAGTTTAACTTTATTTCCCTTTTCCCTTTGAACCCGAGTGTTTCCTTTACTCGGCCAGCTGTCTGCTTCACGCTGATAAAACGTGACGACACCAGTCAGAGAAAGCAGGGTGGCGGGTGCAGGACGTGGTCTGGATCAGAGGCTGGAGAAGAGAGAGAGAGAGAGCGGGAGGGATCAGGTAGGAAGGAGATCCACACCGGTTCATCTGCGGGGGGAAAGGACAAAAGGAGCCGACGCGACGCGGGACGGGGGCAGGAAATCAGGGGGAAAGGAGGGCGTTTGGCATCAAAACGAAGAGCACACGTCCTAAAAACCCTGTTGTTTCCTGAGGAGAAGAGGGCGTGGCTTCTTGTTGCCGCTCCCCCTCGCCTGGCCTGGCTCACGCTGTGTTTGTGTTGACGGGCAGGAAGAGGAACAGGATCGTGACTGAAGCTAAACTGTTTAAACAGTGAATTAAAAAGTTATTATATATAAAGTAACCTTGAATTAAAAGGTTACTACATAACAATGAATTAAAAGGTTACTGTATATATAGTAACCTTTTAATTCACTGTTTAAATGTCTCTTCTGGCATTTATTCCTTATATTCCTTATTAGCGCATATCAAATCAGATAATGTGTGATATGCATGTGTAAACAGAATAATTCAAAGAACTTGTAATTGACTTTTTTTCTTGTCTTTGTGTGTGTAATCAACTTGTGAATTTTTATAGTGATATCTGAAAGTAAAATTTGGAACCCCTTTCCCCTGTGTGTTAAAAACAGTGTTTTTTGGTAATATGTGGTCATAAATAGGTGATTTTCAAAACTTTCCACCAATGGGATTTCTTGGGACTTTTTTCCTCTCACTCAGGACAAACTGAGGATACAAAATCAGTTGAGTTTGCTTCTCTTGCAATTTGTCCTAGGTTTTTTCATAAAATGACTGGACTAGAGTCTTTTGCAGGTTTGACAATAAGCTGAGTAGGTTCCTATGCCTTCATGGAGGGGCTGTGAGCGGGTGGGGGTGCACTGGGCGGGTGGGTGTGAGGGCACTGGGCGGGTGGGTGTGAGGGCACTGGGCGGGTGGGGGTGCACTGGGCGGGTGGGTGTGAGGGCACTGGGCGGGCGGGGCTGCACTGGGCGGGTGGGGGTGCACTGGGCGGGTGGGGGTGCCCTGGGCGGGTGGGGGCGCACTGGGCGGGTGGGGGCGCACTGGGTGACGGGGAGCCGGGATCAGGTTGAGGAGTCGGGGGCCGCCGGCTGAGGGCACAGGGTGCTGGTCAACCTACTTGGGCCCCGGAGCCATCGCCCGGGGAGACCAGGGGCGAGGCGCTTTGCTGCACCAAATCGGGCAGATTGGCGTTGCCCGGGAACAGGTTGCCGGGGAAACCGTTGCTGGCGGTCGAGCTCCGCCTCCTTTCCCCGTGTTTCTGGAAAAGAGAGAGACGGACGGGCCGTGCTGGGAGCCGAGATGTGACGGGCGGGTCGGGTGTTGGAGGGGGGCGGGGCCTTGAGTCTTGTGCAGGGGAAGTAGGAGCACACACACACATCATACACACTGCACACACCATACACACACTTTTATAAGACTTTTAAAATGATGGTTCATGTTTGCAAATTTATTTTTCACGTGTTTCTCTTCAGAAAAACTAACCTGAGGACATTTTCGTGATCAAATATCTGATTTAGTTTAAATGAAACCAATTTAAATTATTGAACGGCCAAATGCCACACACACATTTTCAGTATTTCCTTCTATTCTTTACTCTCATAAACGGGTGCTGGTGTGGAATCTGATTAAATATAATCAGTTCAGGTCTGAGGCTTCCCATAGGCAGCCAGTGACAGTGTGGTATTGATCAGCTACACAATAAATAAATAATGTAATCAATAAAACTGCCTCGTGACCGGCTGATGTGTAAATCTCAGCTCAATATATTGGCAAATCAATAAATCAGTCAAACCCTGATAACACACACACCCAAGATGAGCGATCAGGATAACCCTCCGCGCTCAATACCGGATGTTCTCCCACACACACACACACACACACACACACACACACACACAGAGTAGCGCAGCAGCAGAAACAAAACAGAAAAAGAGCCAGGCATGCAGAGCTGGTGAATGTGAGTGTGTGTGTGTGTGTGTGTGTTGCTTTCTGTGCTGTCAGCAGGCCTTAAGCCCCCCGGGGGGGTCAAAGGTCAGGGGTGAGGGGCCGCCGCTCACCTCCCGCATCATCAGGGTGCTGTCCTGCGAGCTGTTGCCGTACGCGTCGCCGTGGGAGTCGTTATGGCCTCCCATCACGCCGAAGGACTCGTTGGCTCCGTGACTGGCAGCCGGCCTGGAACACACACACACACGTCAGCGTTACATTTAATAACCAACTCATTCACCGTCACCACTCATTTGAATATTTTCCTCTACTTCCTATTTGTGTGACTGATGCTTGGTGTTTAAACAAGACGTAAGCAGTGACTTTAACTGTATAATTATGACTGTGGTGCCCTGAGATTTAATGTTATTGCCCAGAAAACTGTAGATCTGCTGCGACTCTCAGTTTTTTAAAATCACAGCACATTGAGGGTTAATATTTTACACTGCACTGTAACTTTTAATGTCCTGTTTTATCATCTTATTCTGTTTTTAGCTTCTTTTTATTCCTAAATTTAACACTTTTTTTTAAATTGTTTTTATGTATGTTTTCTTGTGTTGCTTTTCTATTGTTTTAATGCCTTTTATGCTCTATGGAAAGCACTTTGAATTGCCCTGTTGTTGAAATGTGCGATACAAATAAACCTGCCTTGCCTTGCCATTCTGGAGTTTTGATATCTTCTTCTTACATGTCAATATCTGTATTTAGGTTAATTGATGTGGAAAGTGGGAGGCCCTCATTACAGGCTGAATGCACACAGACTCTTAACTCTGTGTGTAAAGCTCTTTGTCCCTCAGTCTCACCTGATGAAGGTCTGAGGACCAAAACATTTCGCTTTTACAATCAAGTTTATTGCAAGTGTTAGGAGACACTTTTACACACATTTACTGCATTGATCTAATGTATATTTGCATTGAGCTAATGTATATTTGCATTGAGCTAATGTATATTTGCATTTATCTAATGTATATTTGCATTAATCTAATGTATATTTGCATTGAGCTAATGTATATTTGCTCTTTTTTGTTGGTTTGTTGACAGTTTTTGACATAGATTTATTTATTTATTTTTTTTTTTTTATGTAATCAAATTTTGAGGTGGGATCCTCCTATAAGCCCCTAGGGGTTTTCTGTATCTCACCTGCACAGTCTATTGCTATTTCATTTTTGTTCTGATGTTTTGCTTTTATTGTGCAAAATAAATAAATATAATAAAAAAGAGTGTGTGGGAACTGTTTTTTCTTGTCTGTTGAATGACTAAATAGTTAAATAAAATATGAAAAGAGAAGAAAATGTTAAATATTATAGGTTTATGTGTGTTAGGGCCACTGTAGGGAAAAAAAACATTATGGAGCTGGGGAGGGGAGTAATATTCAGAGAAAAAAAACTCAAAAATTAGTTTTTTCTTTGACTCTTGGATTCAGTCAGAAGGAAATCCTGGTGGTTTTCACCCAGAATCACAATCGTATCACAATCCTAAGTATAAAAAAAAGGCATTTTTACAGTTTTTTTTCTTGAAAATTTGTGACCTACAATCTCAGGATTTTTAAGATTTAATTTGACTTAAAATTGTGAGCTGTTTCTTGTAAATTTACGCCTTTTTTTTCTCAGATTATCATGCCTCTTCTCCGGCTCCATACCTTTTTTTCCCTAAATTGGCCTGAATACGCCGTCATAGATTACTTCATACTTTTTATGTAGATTTTTATGAAGGGAGTGACTCCTGTCATATAGGACAGCACTGACTGGGTGATATCTGATGTTTAATAAAATCATAATGTTGGCCTTTTATTAATTCATCAATCTAACCCCACCACACACACACACACACACACACACACACACACATATATACTCACATGATGCGTGGTATGTCGCTGACGGCCACGGTCCCGTCATTGGTCCCGCCCTCTCCCTCCTCATCCTCGCTGCTGTGAGACTCCTCGCTGGATGAGGAGTAGTCGGTGACCTTGATGGGCGGGCGGTTGGTCTCCTCGCCCTGCCGCAGCTCTCGCAGCTCTTTGGCCAGTGCCGTCAGGTCCTGCAGGTCGAGAGAGAAGCCGAGAGAGAGCGTCACCGACAGGACGAGGGAGGGGAAGACACTCAGCAGGATCCGGGTGTTTGTGTTCCCAGCCGGGACACAAAACCCTGGTGACGCTTTTTTTTTTTTTTAACTCTCCGTGTCGTTTTAGGAAGCATGAACTCTAGGACAGGGGAAAAGTTGTTTGAAATCTTTAAAATGAGATGCATGCTTGAATTTGTGGGGAAACAAAAACAGGTCTACATTCTTCTCAACTGTTTCTAACTGTTCTTCATCTTGTGGCGCTTTTAATCTCATTCATTAGTTGATCCTGGTTAGATTGTTAGTGTTCGCTTCAGTTTTTTATTTTGAGGAGGAAAAGTGGGAAGTCAGCAGCAGCTTTAACTAGTTGGCTCGAGTTTACAAAATCAAAGCTTTTGCAAACATTTTGGTCATGAGAGCATAAATTACTCCACTGAATCCTGCGTTTGTATCGTCTGCTAAACATCCAGAGCATCCGTGATATTTACTGTTAACACTCAGGATATTTAGTTTTTTTTTTTTTTTTTAAGTTGCCTGTCTTTGTTGAGATGACAAGACACGAAAATGAGCGAGAATGCATATTCATAATCTCCTAATTTCTCCACTGTTGCGGGCCCTTTTAGCATAAATACCTCATTTCCTCTCTGTGTCGCTGCAACTGAAAAACAGGATCTCGTCTGAGTATGTGCAAAAAAAAAAAAAAAAAAAAAAAAAAATCTTAATGGGAGCTCATCACGTTTCAGTTTAAATTTTTAGACTGCAATCACACACACCACACAAAGCCTGTAATTATTAGGAGATTAAGGTGATTATGGAAAGTAATTTACAAGTGCAAAAAAATCTGCATTTTACATTCGTTTTTAGAGCTCAGTTTACACCACCACACAGGTGCGTGACTGGAAATTGTAGAAACCACGAAAAGAAATCCTCGCCACATGAGAGCTGACAGTCACAGGACTAAAATCCTGGGTGCAAGTCGGATTTAAGACTTTTAAGGCACTTTTAATGCGAATTAAACATCAGCTGATGAGCTAGACGAAATAAAAAAGGTATAGATAATTTTTTTAAAAAGGAATGAAAACAAACACATCCTTTCTCATTAGTAATATGCATAGCTAATGGATGAAATTTTGTCAAAATAAGAGAGAAAACCACAAACTTGGTGGCTAAGTTAAGGGCGGCGGGCGGCGGGGCAGTGCAGGGAGAGAGGGAGCGTCAAACTACAGATGCCTCGGTTGAGGAGTGGGGTGGGGGGGGCCAAGAGTTAAAGGTCAAAGGTCAGGACACTTGCGCCTTAAATTCCCTCTCCGGGACATTCCAGTGAGCAGAGAGGTCAGCGGGAGGAAGCTGGGCGTGCACGTGGGGGGGTTACGTAACGGGACGGGGGCAGCGGGCGAGGGGCGGGCGGGGTTTGGGGTGTTATTCTGATGTTGTCTTACCAACTCCTCCTGATGAGAGAAAGAGGACGGACAGAGCGGGTAAAGAGAGAGAGAGAGAGAGTGAACGGGGAAATGAAAGGACGTGACAGCAGGACACAAGTGAATATCCGGTGACGTGACGTGACGTGAGAAATGCCACAGTAACAAATATGAAATAAATCCAAAAAAAAAACAAAGCCATCGCATCAACAACAGCCTCAAACCTGCTGGAAAACCATATAAACCATTTTCTAATCAGAGAGAAAGAGAGAGAGAGAGAGAGAGAGAGAGAGAGAGGAAGAGCAGGTGCATGGGTTAAAGTGTGAATGAGTGAATGGGTGACTGAGTGAACAGGTTCCTACACGGTTCATTTCATGTTCCAGCATTTCAGAATTGATTCCAGATGTCAATTTTGTGGCATTTGTGGAGAAATTCAGCTGACTGTATGTTCAATAAGCTGCACTTATTCCTTTCCATTTATTCCTCAAAGGCTTTGTTCGTCAGCGAAAAACCTAAGATTGTTGGCTGAAGTCACAAAAAGCTCAACTTGCTGGCTAAAGCTAGTATTATTGTCCCATTTTACCTTTATCTTCTTGTGTAATTAGCTTACTAAGATAATGGCAGACCTTACTTTTGTTGCCTTTTAGCTCCATTTGAAGTTACATGTTACATATTTAGCCTTATTATACTGCATTTGCATTTCATTATAATCAAAGGTTGGGAAAAAAACATTGGTGTAATTCAGCATACATTCTGATGGTTGGATTCCTTTTAAGATAAAACACAGGGTATTTCAGGTTGACTGTGACTGATTCTCTGCAGGCTGTTTTTGCCTCATTAGATTCAGCAGAAAACTCTGAACATGAACATTTTCACATACAACGTGTCCATGTTTGCTTAAAAATGTGGACATGAAGACCTCCATAATGTGCTTGTAGAGCTCGTGGGGATCTGCTTGCAGACTCAAACACGACGTCAGCGGCTTCTGAAGTCATGTTGTTTGGACTCTGGTGCCATTAAACTCAGCAGAAAACACTGAGCATTCTTGGTGTATAATATGTGAATGTTCGACTTGAATTGCAGGCGTGAATAGCGAAAAACTGGGACAATTTGGTAGAAAATACTGAAAACCGGGACATATCAATATCAGTGAGCATATTCGTATTTTTTTTCTAGATTTTTACTGAACGGCGTTCACATTGGAATCCAGAGATACCGATTCACAGCTTTTTTTTTTCCAAGTTAAACGGAAAGCAGCCTGACTTGGTCTGATTTCTCGGCTGGACCTCCACGCTGATGCCAGATGTGTTTGTGGCACAGCTGCAAAGCCTCCACGCCTGCTCACACGACTGTTCACAACAACAGATCTGCACGTGCCTCGTCGCTGGGCTTCAACAAACAAAACAGCCCGGATTGTGAAGTGGTGTGTTCGGGCTGCAGAACAACATTTCTCATGACATTTTTGTGCAGCTCCCAAACGTTTTCAAGACCCAAGCGTGACAAAGTCGATTTTCCATAGTTTGCCAGAGCAGTGCAGGAACCCAGGAGTGAGTGGGTGGGCGAGCGAGTGCGTGACAGAGAGAGAGAGAGAGAGAGAAACAGAGAGAGAGAGAGAGAGAGAGAGAGAGAGAGAGAGATTTCATTCAGAGAAGAAGAGATGGAGAGAGAGAGAGAGAGAGACGGGGTGAAGGAGGAGAAATGTCACTAACCTCGTCTACAGCTTTCTTATAGCTCTGAAGGAAGATGGAAGGAGTCAAGAGGAGATGAGGAGGAGGGATGGAGCACGGGATGGAGGTGAGAGAGAGAGAGAGAGAAAAAAAGAGGGCGAGAATGGAAATGACAGGAACACGGTTAGTTCAGAGAGAAAAGGCAGCCTTTCAGCGCTGTCGTGTGTGTCGTGTGTGTATGTGTGTGTGTGTGTGTGTGTGTGTGAGTGTGTGTGTGAACAGAGCTGGCTCGTCACTTGGTGTTGTGGTGTTTTTCGTCGTGTTAACCAACTTCACTCCAGTATCTGTATCAAGTCGGCTGATTATCCAACACACCATGAAGCAAAACTCAACTAGAGGACAAAACTCCGATTTCTCCGTCTCTGGTGGTTCAAGCCGCTCCGACTTTACGTTTTTCCTTAATTCCCGTTTGTAGCCGAATTTCGGACGCAATACACACTAATGGCGGAATGTTGGGAGTTCCAGAGTGAGTGACATCACAGCTAGAGTGCAGCAGCCCTGAAAAATCGTCTAAAAATTTGGTCTTTTACTTGCTGCCCTGGCCACAATTTTCACTCCACATGCACAATTCTTGGTAAAGTAGTAGGAAAACTAGTTCTGCTTTGAAAAATGTGAATACAAAAGCAAAGTTGCTTAAACTTTTTAAACGGTGACACGTAACGAGGCAGGAGTGTCAGCTCTCTCCCCCATAGACTCCCATTATATCTGGAACCCAAAATCTGGGGAGAGAGGGAGAAACACACACTTTTTTTAACTCGCTCTAGGGCGGACATTTTTGGGAGTTGGAAAATAATTTTGACACAGTTTGAAAGCCCAAAGCCTTGCCTTTCTCATGGTACTTTTTATTTTCTGCTCGGACTTACTGTCATTGAAAAAAAAGCATTTGTTTGACCACTACTTTCAGGAAATTCTCTCCAAAGCACCACTGTCACTCTTCCAGCTTGCCCACTTTTCTAGTTTTTCTTTCTAATTTGATTTTTCATTTCTCCATATATGATGGTATACATGTGAATATACTTTCGTTTGCATGTAAATATGCATCTAGGTGCACATATGGATATACGGATATGTGCATGTATACTATATATACTATACTATATATATATGTTTTTTTTTTTTTTAAATCCTTTTGTGTATTTGTTTTTATTTTTGTATGTGTCTGTTTTGTTTCCGTGTTCAGGCTGGTGAGTGTTATGTCTCATGGTTACACGATCTTATGCGTCTTAATTTGAATTTTCTTATGTTATCTTTACTGTGAAACGATAAACTGTTAATCATAACTTTTTTTTTTTAAAAAAGTTTTGAATCAACACAACCACCTGAGGTCCTTAATCATACAGTCATAACTGTGCACAAAAAATCTAGTAGTATATGGGATTAGCTGCAGACAGATACACACACACACACACACACACACACACACACACACACACACGCCTGTGAACGAACGTTTCAACCTCTGCACCCAAAAATCAGACCAAACTTATTTTTTTCCTCCTCAGATTTCAAAATCCTGTTCAATTATTTATTCCTGGTGGCCCGGATGCTTTCTGATGGGTGTGTGTGTTTGTGTGTGTGTGTGTGTGCGGAGCCATATGGCAGCAGCTATTTTGAAATCTGGGTGCCGCGACCGAACGGCCACTTCAGGAACCTCGGTGACGTGGGAAATCTGCGTGGCGAGCCAGCTCTGTGTTCAATAATGCACGCCGCTTGATTATGTATGAGTTTGTGAGGGTGTGTGTGTGTGTGTGACTGAGGTGTAGCTGCTCGCCTGTGTGTCTGTCTCCTTTATATTCCACATGTGTGTGTGTGTGTGTGTGTTCCATGTGTGTGTGTGTCAGGAGGGACATCGCAGTAACATGTGAGTGTGTGTGTAAGAAAGTTGACCTGGATTTATGAAAACAAGCTCAAGCCAGGCCCGGGTGTGAATGTGGAGCATCAACCTGAAGCTGGAGGAACAATGTGTGTGATGTTTGGTTGTGTGTGTGTGTGTGTGTGTGTGTGTGTGTGTGTGTGTGTGTGTGTGTGTTGGTAAGGTGTGTATGCTTACTGCAGGCCTGCTGGGTCGTGTCACCTCTCTGCCATCATCTTTGGTCTCATGGGAAGGTGCCGTGTTCCCTTCGGTCTTAGTGGCGGAATTACCTGCACACACACACACACACACACACACACACACACACACACACACACACACACACACGAGTCATATCACTGAATTATTAAACTGTGGGAAAAAAACCCCTAAAAACTGACAGTGGAACTGGAACACTTCTTCTACTACTCTGTGTGTGTGTGTGTGTGTGTGTGTGTGTGTGCGCACCTCGTTCGTTGGAGCCTCCCTGCGAGCTGGGGGTGCTGGAGCTGGAGGAGCTGCCGCTGCTCGTCCTCTTCAGGGGCGTCTCCATGGAAACGTCGGTCCTCCGCAGGTCGGGGTTGCTATGGCAACACACACACACACACACACACACACACACACACAAACACAGAGAGACACAGTGTTGTCTCATTCATGCAGGAAACTGTTGAATCCTGTTTGAAACGAGAGTCACACTTAAATTTGCCCCGCTTGACTTTCAATTGTGTGTGTGTGTGTGTGTGTGTGCGTGTACCTGGCCCGTATGAGGTGGGCTCCAGCGCGGGGTCCCAGGCCCGGCCCGTTCCCAGGGGAGTTCTTCCTCACCAGTGCCGGGGAGATGGAGGTCGTCCTCTGGGGAACCTGGAAGACACACAGCGTCCAGGTTAGGGGCCGCGGACCCCGGGTTGATCACACTCCACCAGTGGGGGCCCCAGATTAGAGAGGGACCCTCAAAACTGGGAGGATTTTTGGCTCTCTGTTTACACCATATTTTTTCTAAATGTTATTTTATAAAATATGGTTCATGCACGGCTCCTAAAATAATGATCCTGTTATAATAAATGCACATGTGACTTTGTTAAAACACGTTTTATATTAAGTTTTCCCTCTGGGTGTCCTGAAGGTGAAATCTGCTGCCGTGGTCGACGAGCGAGGACGTTTGTTCGCTATGACCGGGAAGACGAGACAAAAAAAAAAAAAAAAAAAAAAAAAAAAAAAAAAGATAAAATAAAATAAAAAAATCCAGAAAATAAATTAGAGGCGTCGCAGCTGGAAACAAAGAGGAGAAGAAGAAACAGAAACAGAAACAAGAGAATCTGCTTGATGACGCTGGGTTGGACGTCTTTATATAGGATTTTTTATCTACCATTTGTTTGTTTTTTTGCACTGAAAGGGGGTCAGCCGAAAAAAAAAAACTATCATGGGATTTTATCAGCCACAATTAGAAAAATCAGAATCTAACATTTATCGTAATAGTCATTTTCCTTTGTGTTCACGTGTTTACGAACAAAAACACAGAACGAACTTTAACCCGTCAAGTCTGTCTTTTAGGAGCAACTCGACAGAAAACCTCAGCTGCAGCGCCCCCTAGCGGTCGAAACGTCCAGACCGAGTCAAGTCGCCGGCAGAGAGCGAGAGAGAACAACATCTCAACGGTCTGATGTTCACCAGCTGTTATGAGCGAGTGTTAGCTGACGTGATACACGACCTCTTCCTCACCCTAACCATGACGACACATCTTCAGCTGACCGCGTGAGCGAACATGAACGTGACGCAGGCTCCACCGCGCCGGCTATGAGTCTAAAGGTTGACCTGCGACGTATTTTTGGGTCAGAAACATTTCAATGTCTGTTGGTTTGCAGAGTTATTATACTTTTTAATATATATTTATTTTTGTATGCATAGTTTTTGTATATTTCAGTTTTTGTTTTCAGTTTCCGGAGTGGGTCTGCAGTCCAAAGCCAACACTTGTTGATTCCCGGTCACGTCTGGTTTTTATTTTTATTTCAGTCAACGAGAATGTTTTTTTTTTTGTTTTGTTTTTTTTTCACACCCGCTTTTAGTTCTTAGTTTAATTTTAATCAACTATAATAATAATAATTGCAGAAATGTTTTATTCTTGTGTCTGGGCAGGCCCGTCGCAACAAAGCAAGCAAACCAAGCAATTACCTGGGGCCCCGAGCTGGCCGGGGGCCCCCAGCAGCGACTGGTTATCAACTAAATGCAACGACAAACTGTGTGAGTGCCCCTTTAAATCCTGTGATGCTCAGTGCAGGATGAAAGTGCAACGACACTGGTATCAGAATTCCCCTCAAGGGGCCCCTCCTCACTAGTTGCCTGCCACTGGCTACCACCAGCCAAGTTTGTGATTTCTGCAGCCTATTTTTGTTAATAACTCAAGCAACACTTGCACTTTGATATAGTTTGTGAACTGGAGAAATGTGATTTTATAGTTACTAGGCAAATTGCACTTTCTTTATATGTTTTTTTTTTTTTTTGCAAACGTTCAAATGTAAATATTACTAGTGCAATATTTTTACTCTCTCCATCGGTAGTTATAGTTTCCTCAGGCCCAGGGTGTGTGGCCCAGTACCGGGAGACCCCCTGGGATGAGGAGAATTACCTCCTATGGTGAAATACTCTCCACCCTGCTGCTACGATGTTTCTGTTGTTTACACTGTTTATTCTGTTTTATCTATTTATTTTTTCTTGCACTCATTATTATCTAGCTCTTGTTTTTTATGCACTAGTTATATAGATCATATTTTGATTATTTAAACTGCCCCACAATTCCATCTCTGTTGTAATCCGGAAGCCAAGCAACGACATTTCGTTGCAAAAAACTCACCGCTGTGTTTTTTTGTGCAATGACAATAAAGAAAGTCTAAGTCTAAGTCTACTATGTGTACAGTATGCAACATATATATGCCGTATTTTCACTGTCAGAAATAATTTATTGTAATAAAGTGTCGGTGAACTTAAACTATATATGCTGTGGTTCCTGTGGGCTTTGGCCAGGCAGGGTGGGATGGCGCGGGGCGTAAGTTTTATTTTGCTGTGGTCCAGGGGTGTCAGCGGTGGGGTGGCATGGGGGGGGGTCAATTTTGCTTGGGGCCCCCGAATTCCTTGAGACGGCCCTGCGTCTGGGCTGTTATCACAGTTTACATCAGGGCCTTGAGAACAACTTCCTCATCCTTATCTGCTGTTGCTAGGAGACTAATGACAACACCTTTAATGCGCTCCTTTGTGCTGAGATGAAATAGTTTTAACGAACGGCGTGACCCCGGCGTCATCGGGAGCAGGCGGCGCTCTGGAGAACGGCGAGAGCGAAAGCAAAGCGCTGCGAGGGGCGGCCGCCGACTAAGTGGACGGTAAAATGTGCCGACAGATGGGAGCGCGCTAACCTTTAGACGGCAGCGGTCAGGGTTCAGACGGAGAGAGGCTTAATCTCCCAGGAGTTGGGACCAGATGGAGTTTGGAAAGGCAAAGCAAGGTGACTTCACATTGAAATCCCACGGCGTTGGGAGAAAGATCACCGTTTCATCACCTAAACGCTAACGACGGCTAAAAATAATTCCTGCTAGTCCTGACGAAGCAAAAATCAGCCCGTTAAAGTCAACCGGCGCGGTTAAAGGACGGGCCGCAGACCGCTCGCCGGGCACAACATCTGATAGTACAGATTTTGGACAAAACTCAGGAAAATACACATAATAACTAATGAAAAAAATACTGAGATGTCAATATTAATGCATAAACTATTTTGAATTTATACTGTTAGAAATTCCAAGTTAGAAAGAGGCTTCAGCTTTTCCTCAAATCCAAGTTAATAATAAATAATTGACTTATGGACGAGGGGTGGGACTAGATAAGTTTTACTTCTTCCCACTCCTTTCCGGATATGTAAAATTAACTCGTTATGTGTTGTTTTAATTTTTATGTTTATTTATTTTTATGTCTGTCTATTACTGTGCGATTACTTTTCTTTTTCTTTTCTTTTTTGTTTGTTTTTACTTACTTGGAATAAAGAACTACTACTACTACCAAGTTATATTGAAACTCTAAGCTAATATTAATCAGCACGTTAGAAAAATCTATATTTCAGTTTTATTCTGTGTTAAAAACTTACAGCCTTAGCAAACCTATTTAAAAAAAGAAAAAAAAACATGACAGAAATATGAAATATTTTTATAGTAAGTATTGATAAACTGACAGTTGATTAAACTTTACTTAAGGGTTATCTTCCTGTCAGCAAACTGAAATGATAATAATGCTTACTAAATATTAGTAAAGCTGTCATTTATATTATTTTATGAGGGTGTGCAGTGAAAAATGCGCTTTTCGCTCTGAAGTGTCACACAGGAAAACCCTAAAGTGGCACAAAGTGGAAATAGTCAGTTTGTTTGTTAGTTATTTTAATTAACTATCAATTTGCCATGTATTAAAGGTTATTCATTTTTATTATAAGGTGTTACTAAATATTCTGACATGAATCTATATCGGTGACAGTTTACAACAGACTGACATCTTAATATGCAGCTAAGACGAGTCAACTTATGTTTGTTGACATGCAGCTCTAATACACACACACACACACACACACACACACATTGTAACAGCCTTCTAAACTTGCAAAGACGTTTCATGACAACATTCATTCCCTCACCTTCGTAATTTCTAATTTTTAACCTTAAAAACTAAACCTTTCTGACTTCCTGACCTTTTTTTTTTTTTTTTTTTGAGCTACACACCAGCAGAAACACACATTTCTATTATCGCCGCATTAAAGGACAATAAAGTTTTTTAATCTTCAGTCAGGCCGGTGTGATGATGTGGGGGCTCGTACGGGTCGGGGGTCAAACACGACGTCGTTTTTCACCTTGTGGTAATGAACATTAAAATAAAAAATGAGCTCGGGAGTGAAAAGCAGCCTGCAGCCCTTAAAGTGAAAGTGCTCATTAGTGCCGGAAGAGGAGGAAGAGGAGGGAGAGGAGGAAGAGGAGGGCGAGCTGCGAGGCGCTGCACGTCGAGTCTGTTCTGCAGCTAAATTATAAAGCCCAAAATAATGCCAGTGTTGTCGTGCGGTTTCCGCCTTTTCTGCCTTTTCGGCTTCCCTGTAAACTTCTCATTAACTCCTCACTGTTCGCTTTACACACACACACACACACACACACACACGCTACAGGAGTTTTGCAGATGTGTTGACACGCTTACACGGTTAAAGAATATTCCCATTGCATGATACTGGGATTTACCGTCTGCCACTGGCTGAGCTTTGGCAATTTTTTTTTTTTTTTTTTTTTTTAAGTAAGGATGTGCAAAAGTCCGTTTTTTTTTTTTGTTTGTTTGTTTTTTTTAGTTTTTTTTTCTCGGTTGTTTGAACAATTACTTAACACATCAGTCTGCAGAGAGCCGTGTGATTAAACTCAGACTGCGGCGTGGGAAGGCTTCACGGGGAAAAAAAGTGTCTTGGCATCCTAATAAACGGTTATTCCTCTTAGTCCTCTTGAATCAAAGTGAGAGGAAAGTCAAAGAGAAACGTAAAAGATCTTTCCGGTCTCTTTCTGCCTCTAGTGCTCCAACATTCCTGAACATTTTAGATGAATTATGAAACTTTTTACAGGTGCATTGTTCAGGTCGTGATCACACACACAGACGGATGCAGCTGTGAGCAGATGTTAAGTTTATCGATATTGTTGGAACTGAAAATGCCATGAATTCTCTTCTTCAAGCAGCAGCTTCCTCTTGTCTGTTTTTATTTTCAACAGCAACAATTGCCATTCGCCTCACAGGCTGCAAGGATTTAACAGCAAAAATGATGTCACGGTCCTTGTACTTGCACTCCTCTGTGTTAACAAGTGACGCTTCATGTGGCTCAAAACATCAAATCCAATGTGATCATGGCATCAGGACAACTTTCCACAGCTTTTATAAAACCAGTGCGATTTGGCAAATTTGGCGAATATTTGATTGATTCGATTAGACTGTTCTGTTTGGGTTTATTGTTGAATTGGCTGCAAATGTCAGAGATTCCAGGGCTGAGGACTGAGTCCGGGCTGAAATCTCCAATAGGAGAGGTTTCAGAGTCTAAGGAATTAAGAGATTGGGCTGTCGGCATCCCTGCAGGGGGTGACCGGGAAGTCTGAGTCAGCTACTTCTGTGACTCGACACTGGGGAGCAGGCTGTGAATTCAGATCTAGAAGGGAGACGTCCTGTGATGGATCTTTAGAGTTCATTACGATCTGAATAAGACCAGTGTGTGGAACCTGTGTCCGGCGGGACGGTAAGACTCTGAGTGAAGGACTCAAGAGCAAATAGGGTGCACGCATTGGGTGTATTATTAAGGGCGACGTCCTATACAAAAATGAAAAAATAAAAATAAATAAATAAAAAAACAGACCCGACCAACCAAATTCAAGATGGTTCAGAGCCAGGGACAACAGATCCTAGCTGAAATCTCTGACAGAGCCGGTTTTGAATTTAAACTCAAATTTTGTCCAGTTCACTTTTTGGTGGCAAGGAGCCGCAGGGGTGATAAGGCCTGGGCCCTTGGCCGTCTAGCTCAGGCAGTGTACTGAGCCTGTTGTTATTTTATGTTACTGTATTTTATTATCGCTATCATTCTAAATTTCTATTTCCCTTTTTTATTGACTGTTTTTATTGTTTTAAATTGTGTCCTGTTGCTTTTAATGTTTCTGTAAAGCACTTTGAATTACCTTGTGTTGAACTGTGCCATATAAATAAACTTGCCTTGCCTAGAAAAAAGATAAAAGATAAGCTACAGCCTCAGTGCACCAACACAAAGCTGGTTAATAACCTGGTAAAATAATCAGATCGGTCGACTATTCAAATAGCCATCGGGATCTGAGGCCTTGTTCAGACGGCCAGCCTAAATCTGTTTTCTGTCATATTCAGAGTGTATCCAGGTTGATTCTAGAAAGATTTTTGCAAACCGCATGTGACGTGTGAAGGTGGTTTGGAATGCGACTCCAGTTGGATTTCTACACTCTGGATGCTCATGCTGGATTTCAGACTGTCTTTTGCGTCGCTCGTCACGTGAAACACGACGACGGCGTCCAATCCAGAGTGAGGGAGGAGCGTCGGAGCGGCCCAACAGGATCCAGACTCCGACACGGAGGACGACGCCGAGAGAGCGAGAGACGCCGAAATAAAAATAAAATCGTCTGCTCGCACGTTGAGGGCGAGGCTGCGGGACGTTTCTTGTGCCTCAGCAGCGAACGTGAAGCTGCTGCTGATGTCAGGACACGCAAATCTGATCTGATTGCTTCCTAATAAGAATAATGCTGCTCTAAAGATCTGATTTCACATGTCTGGGGCGGCTAAACAGGCCTGGGGACTCGTGGTGTGAATCTTAACCCTGAAACCGAGAGTCCTGCCTCTGAACTGGTCGCTCACGGAGGCGAGGACCGGCCGGGACGTCCCGCCGCCGCCGCCCCGCCCTCGCTCTGCGGTGACAACCTCAACAGGGACACACACCACACAGACGGAGAGACACGGGTCGGGGCATGCAGACACCTTGGGGGGCAGGTCGTCGTCCTGCCGCAGCCAGGAGCTGCGGTCCAGCTTGTCGAGGGGGGGCGCCAGGCGGGGGAGGGGCGGGGGAGGAGGGGTGTCGGAGGTGGGGTCGGAGTTCTGCCGGGGCATGGGAGGCCGGGAGGGGGAGGGCGAGGCCGAGGAGGAGGACGACACGCCGTGCGGGTCGTACAGAGACTGGGAGCCCGACAGGCCGTGAGTCTTCACCTGCACCAGGTGGGCCATCTGGACACACACACACACGCAGAAACACACACACACACACACACACAAGCAGGAAGTAGGGAAATTCAGGATCGAAACAAGCGTCAGCGTGCTCAGGATCAGGGTGGCATGAGCAGGTCAGAGCGGGAGGAGGAGGAGATGCAGGAGGAGAGAGGAGGAGATGGAACTGAGATGAGGAAGAGGAGGAGGAGGAGGAGGAGGAGGAGGAAGACAAGTCTGAGGGCGCGTTCACACCAAACACACCTGCAGCGTCTTTCTGCCGCTTTGTTTGAAACACAAGGCGGCGTTCCTGCTTCACGCCAAATGTCTGACTTTCCTTTGACTCTCCAAGACAGAAAATACTGAGTCTTCATGACAACAAAATGTAAAACAAACCTCAGATTCAGATTCAGTCTATTTATGTTTATGTTGTTTTATTCTGCAGGGGAGAAACGGAAAATAAGCACCACATTTAGTAACCAGTTCCACTATTTGCTTGAAAAATTATGAAATTCCTTGCACTTCTCTCCTGCAAGAGACTTTTCAAAATGAGGTTTTTGAATTTTCCAGAAATTCGAGAAAGGGATCATCATCACAAAAACTCCATCGTATTAGCTCAAGTTACAGCTTCAACAGTAACCTTGAATTAAAAGGTTACTATATAACAGTGAATTAAAAGGTTACTTTATATATATATATAGTAACCTTAAATATCTTTTCTGGCATTTATTCCTTATATTCCTTATTAGCGCATATCAAATCAGATAATGTGTGATATGCATGTGTAAACAGAATAATTCAAAGAACTTCTTTTTTTCTTGTCTTTGTGTGTGTAATCAACTTGTGAATTTTTATAGTGATATCTGAAAGTAAAATGTTGAACCCCTGTGTGTTAAAAACAGTGTTTTTTGGTAATATGTGGTCATAAATAGGTGATTTTCAAAACTTTCCACCAATGGGATTTCCTGGGACTTTTTCCCCTCACTCAGGACAAACTGAGGATACAAAATCGGTTTGCTTCTCTTGCAACTTGTCCTACGTTTTTTTTTTTTATAAAATGACTGGACTAAGAAATGACTCAAAACTTTGCAGGAAATTAGTAAAAAGTTGCAAAAAAAAAACAACAACAACAACAACCTGAAAATAAGAAACAAAAGAAAGAAAGAAAGAAAAAAGGTTCAGTTAAAACAAATAAACAAAAAAGAACATGACCTGAAAATCATCCAAAAGAAAATTTCCTGTAACATAATTTTAAATATCTACTTATAATAAGTGTAAATATTGTGTTCTGGACATTTGTTCCCTATTTTTTCAGCTGATTCTTAGTTTATTTTACTGATTTCTTGCAAATTTTTTGGGTCATTTCTTGATTGCTAAGTTGCATATTGCCTTTTTCCCCATGTTTTTGAAAGACAAAAGGGCAATTTGCTCAAGTTTAAACGCTTTCACCTGCATTTAAACCCCAAAACACAGATTATAATCCAGGTTTCAAAAGGTTAAAGTCGTTTTTCCAGGATGACAAGTGACCAAAAAAATGTGGACTTTTCCACTGCGGCTCAGATAAAAGTGTAGGCGTGAGCGCACCCTGAGAGAAGTGAGTGTGTATCCCATGCAAACACACACACACAGAGACACACACACACACACACACGCTCAGACACTCTGACGGACACAGACACGGGGAGCAGCCCACCTGCGGCTCGACGGAGCGGTGCATGGGCGGCGTGCGGGCCTGCTGGATGCCTCCGGAGCTGAAGGACTCGGAGCGCGGCGGCAGCGCCGGGTCTGAGATCCGGTTGGAGACTTTATGCTGCAACGCAGGAGAAGCCTGTCTGTTCATCTTAAAACGCTCCTCCACCTGACACACACATACACACCGTCAGACCACACCCGCTCACTGCATGCACCGAGTGTGTGTGTGTGTGTGTGTGTGTGTGTGTGTGTGTGTGTGTGTTAGTGGTGTTAAAAACAACAGGAAAAGAGAAAAGCATCATTCATTTTATAGATTTAATTATCAAATGTGTTTCTGTGTTTTTGTTGTTAAGCTGCACAGTTACCCTTCTGAATGTGTGTGTGTGTGTGTGTGTGTGTGTGTGTGTGTGCTGGTCATATAGAAAACCTGAAAAGGCGAACATGAGGGTCATCCTATCTGTGTCATTTGTATGTTGTATGTATGTGTGTGTGTGTGTGTGTGTGTGTGTGTGTGTGTCCATGCATGGTGGCTGTGTGTCCAGAGGGAGGTGCACACACACACTGATTTAGCTACAGCTGCCCTACATCAGTCCACCAGCGGCCACCAGGGGGCAGGCCTGGAGATCTGCCCTAAATGTGTGTGTGTGTGTGTGTGTGTGTGTGTGTGTGTGTGTGTGTGTGTGTGTGTGTGTGTGTGTGGTGACTGGGGAGGGTATTCACATGTGAGTGTGTACTTTTAAATGGCCTTGATTTAGGAGCCTGTGAGAACCAGCACAGTCCAGCCTGAGTTCAAATATAGAGCCTCTATCAGCACAAACACCAGAGAGAGAGAGAGAGAGAGAGAGAGAGAGAGGGAGGGAGAGAGAGAGAGAGAGAGAGGGGAAGGAAGACAGGAAGGAGAGAAGGAAAGAAAGAGGAAGGAAGAAAGGGAGGGAGGAAGGAAGGAAGAAAAGAAAGAGGAAGGAAGGAAGAAAGAATGGTATGAAGGAGGGAAGGGAAGAAGGAAGAAAGGAATGAAGTAACGAAGACAGAAAGGAAGGAAGGAAGACAGAGAGGAAAGAAATGAAGGAAGGAAGGAAGGAAGGAAGGAGGGAAGGAAGGAAGGAAGGAAGACAGAAAGGAAGGAAGGAAGGAAGAGAGGAAGGAAGCAAAGAAGGAAGGAGGGAAAGAAGGAGGAAAGAAAGAAAGAAATAAAGCCATGGGGGATAGAGAGGAAGGAAGGAAGGAAGGAAGGAAGGAAGGAAGGAAGGAAGGAAGGAAGGGAGAAAGAAAGGAAGGGAGGAAGGAAGGAAGAAAGGAAGGAAGCAAGAAAAAAACAAAGGAAGACAAGAAAGAAGAAGGAAGGAAGGAAGGAAGGAAGGAAGACAGAAATGAAGGAAGGAAGAAAGAAAGGAAGGAGGGAAGAAAGGAAGGTACAAAGGAAGGAAGGAAGAAAGAAAGGAAGGAGGGAAGAAAGAAAGGAAGGTACAAAGGAAGGAAGGAAGAAAGAAAGGAAGGAGGGAAGAAAGGAAGGTACAAAGGAAGGAAGGAAGAAAGGGAAGAAGAAAGGAAGGAAGCAATGAGGACAGAAAGGAAGGAAGGAAGGGAGAAAGGAAGGAAGGAGGGAAGGAAAGAAGGAAGGAAGAAAGGAATACAGACAGACAGACAGACAGGAGGACAGACAGACAGACAGACAGACAGACAGACAGACAAGACAGACAGACAGGAGGACAGACAGACAGACAGACAGGAGGTGTGCTGTGGTGGTGGTTATTAATCGACGGGACGGCCAAAGAGCCTCCACACACAGACGTGTTTCAGTTTGTTACCCCGCCACCCAGCGGCATGCTGCGCCTCCCAGGGAACACCCGAAACACCCAAAACACCCAAAACACCCCAAAACACCCAAAACACCCAAAACCCCCAAACCCCCGTCCGGTCAGTGGCCTGCAGAGTCAGGACGGACAGACGGGGTGGGGACGGTACCAGCGATTTCTCATGTTCAGCGTAAAATCTACAAAATGTTTCTGCTAATCTTTTCCAAGAACGAGCCGTCGAATTTTTGAACTCGGGTGTAATTTCTCCTCCTTTTCTCTTCACGTTTTCCATCAGTGGAATAAAGTCCTCCACACTAGTTTTCCTAAAAGCAGCAGCACATAACTGTTTTCAGGACTTTTTCAAATTTGTGCAAAAAGTGGAACGCTCCCTCTGCCGGGGAAAATAGTCCCTAAGCGGGGGAAACGTTTTGCTTTCCACAGCCGATCATCAGCTGTGTGGTTTCTGAATGTTGAGGACTTTGTTTGCCGCAGAGGCAGAACATTATGAGGCGGCTGCTTCAACCAAACACTCACAGTTTGAAAATGGGAAAAAGGGATTTTGATTGTGCATGTGCATAATCTGCAGAATACTTTGTTGCAATGAGAAATGTGGGGAAATCGTAGTAAACACGCTGAACATTGAAAATCACTGGTATAATCCTTGACAATAGAAAGACACAATGAAAAGTTAATTTCTAAAATGTGATAAATAAATTCCGTTTTTTTTTTTTTTTTTGTTTGTTTTTTTGTGAAAGATCACCACCTGAAATTTAGCATTCCACATCGCTAAAATGCAGAGAACAGAGTGTGTTGATATCGGTTTTGATTTATTAGTGTGAGAGTGGAAATGCCGGTCACGCCTGATTTTCCTGTCTGTTTCAAGGTGCAGTTTTTATCTGACAGGTGGAGTCGTTTTATCTGCACAAATGACCTGCTGTCCTTCATGAAACACAATCTCTCTTTTTTATTTTTCTGCAATAACAGCAAAGTAATAACATCAACTGCTGTTGTGCCAGTAAGTTTTCAGTTTAAATTGAAAACCATGGTTGTTACAATTTTGAATTTTTCATTTGTTTTTTATTTTTTATTTAGTTTGGACGTTTTGTTTTCGATTTCAGTTTAGTCTTAATTCGTTTTTTTAAAAGCAAGTTTACTAGTCTTGTTTAGTTTTTATTTATAGAAAAAGCCGAGGGCTTATGTGTAAAATAAACTGAGATGAAAACTAAAGACATTTTCACTGTAATTTTAGTTGATAATATTTAGTTTTATAATCACACCACACAGTGTCAGTTAGTTTTTTTTTTTTTTTTTTGTAAAGCCTCCTTTTTATTTTTATTTCAATTAAGGAAAATGTTATTTCACACCTTCTTCCTGTCAGTTTGTGTTTGTGATCATAATCAGACGGATGGTTGTGTCGTAAGTTGGTGGAAAAGCTCCAGGTGAAGAAGAAAGTCAATTAATTATTTCAGAGGGAAAAAGAGAGAAATGAAGGAGTGACGGCAGAGGGAGGAGTCCGCCTCCTGGTTCCAGCCAGGTGTTAGTACGAGTGAGTCACCTGCTCAGAGGGGGGCGGAGCTAAACACCAAAAACCAAACAAACAAACAGGTTAGCAGGTTAAAGGGGAAGTCTTCCCTCCAGCCCCGTTAGTGAGTCAGCCTGCACAGAGAGGATGATGGGAAAGAGAGGCGGGACGGGAGGAGGAAGAGGGGGAGGAGCTGTCTGCCCCCCGACTGACCCATCGGCCCGGGCTCCGCCCCCGCGAGTCCGGGCTCCTCGCGGGACTCCGCCTGCGCGTGACCGGCTGCGAGGAGCCGGGGGCGGGCTCGGGGACGCAGGTCACGCGGATTCGGGGCACGTGGGAGGGGTGGAGCCTCTCCCTGCTTCTGGAGGGGCTGTCGTGGGCGGGGTAGGAGGGGGGGGCGGCGGCGGCGGGGTTTGTAACCGGGGAGTAAGAGGAGGTTCGAGAGGCTGGCGTCCCGCGGCTCGTTGAAGGAGTGGTATTTCTTTGGCGGGACGCGGGGCGAGTTGCTCTGGGCTCGACGCATCACCTGGAGAGTGAGGGGAGGGTTTACAGCGAGCAGATCACACACACACACACACACACACACAAAACGACCTGGCAGCCATGTTGGAGGTCTGATCGTCTCCTCACAGATCCAGCTGGGTTTGTGTTTCGATGTCAGAGATTCCCAATGTAGTTTTCCTGGTAAACACACTCACCAAAAATATGTTTCCTTCCTTTTTCAATCCTCTGAAAGGACATTTTTCGACAATTTAATTTGGAATATTTATTGTTTAAATCAGGATATCATCGCTGCTGCACCTCCAATCTTAGTGATTTTCGAGTTTTAGCTCAATTTGAGTATTTACATGCTCCTCTACAAGCCAGGTGGTTATGAAACCTTTTTCAGAACGGATTATATGAACTGAAAAATGTACAGTCGTCTACTTGGAGACAAGACGGTGTTCCTTAGTGTCTGAGAAGTTGATATTAAGGAGATGGAGGGAGGTTTTGGTTGGACAGCAGCGATACGTCAACACATTTTATGCATAAAAAACAGGAACCGGCTTTTCCTTGTGTGCACGACAGCACCCCTAGTGGTCACCGTGGAGCCTGGGTGGTACAATTAGAAGAAAAAATACATATCTAAAGGTCATGATTTACTAATCTGTAGATCCTCGATGATGCTCCTCGCAGATCCTAACAAAAACATGGAAACGAGTTAGATTGAGTTGTATCTTACAGCACAAATCGGTAAATCATGGCCTCGAAATATTTTCTTATTTGGACTTTTTCCTTCTCACTGCACTTCTCGGGCTCCACAGGTCACAAACTACATTGGGTAACTCTCCTAAATGAGCCTGGAAGCTGCAGATTTATTTTGTTCACACGGTCCAGCGGACCTCCATGATGGCTCCATGATGAAAACACAACGGCAAAATACACCTGAAGGGTTTCAGCCCAAAAAAAAGCTCTTTATCCGTTTTGGACAAAAATCTGAAACCAAGAAGTTTAGACGGCTCATATCTTTACAAGTATCCACTGAATGTGCTTTAACAAGATGTTTTGCAAAGAGCATGTGCCATTTCTTTTTTTCAAATGATAGATGGCTTGTTATGGAATGAAACTCTTCAAATGTGTAAATAAAACTAGAGCACACGTCGCATCAGATACACACACACACACACACACACATGTGGATTAATCTCCTGCAGCTGCGCCTAAAAATCAGAAAAAGTCGGTTATTTCAAACAAACACACCGTGAAACAGGTGATGACCTAGAGGACTTCACATACACAAGTTAAACACACACACACACACACCTCCTGAGAGCCACAGTGACTTAATAACAAGCTCTTACACCAGCTAATAAGTGTGTGTGTGTGTGTGTGTGTGTTTGCATAAATGAGAACTCCCTTCTTAAAAGCAACTCAGGCTAGTCATTGTTGTATTTGAACAGCTGTTTGTGCTTGTGAGTGTGTGTGTGTGTGTGTGTGAGTGTGTGTGTGAGTAATGTAGGTCCAAGGTCTTCAGTGACTTTTGGGGCGTGTGCGTGTTTGCACATGCATACCTGTGTCTGTGTGTCTGTGTTTGCAAATCCACGCCTGAGTGTCTCGGCACACACAGCTGCATGTTCGCAGTGTTTGCTTGCTGTTGTGTGTGTGTGTGTGTGTGTGTGTGTCCCTTCCCGCCTTGGTGCAGCGGTGCACTTGTAGCGGTTCAATAAAAACGCTCAGTAACAATGAGACACAGGAGAAAGAGGCCAGGAGCTGATTTCCACTGTAAAAAAAAAAACGTTTTTCTTCACTAAGTCACATTTTACTTCAAAATAAAAGCGGGAATTTGGCAACAGGCTGAGATCATTTCCCTTTTTTTCTCTTGATGTTGAAGGTCTCACATCATTCTTCAGCTTTGTTCCCTTGTTCTTTTTAAAACATGAATTATTTAGTTGTTTTCAAGACTTTTTTTATAAAGCCCTTTGTAAACTTAGTACACAATAAAACATACAAACAAACAAACAGATACACAGACAGATAGAGAACAATCTGAATGAATGAAAATAAAATTAAAACAGACTATTTGTTTCTTTGTTTGTTTATCAGTATCTGTGTGTGTGTGTGTGTGTGTGTGTCGTCGCTGTGGTCTACCTCCTTGGCCCAGGCCGGCTTGTCGTTGTTGCCGGGCGCCTGGTCCTTGTAGTGGTAGAGCTGCTTCTTGTCCTGCGGGGGGCGCGGCGCCTCCTGCTGCTGCTGCAGGGACACCAGGTAGGCGCGCTCCTGCTGCAGCTGCCTCTGCAGCCGCTCCGCCTGCCGCTGCTCCTCGATCTGCTTCCTCTTGTACTCCTGCAGGAGGAGAGGCCACCCAGACGGTTAGAGGCCAGACACAGACTGTGTTCTTTGGTGTGGTGTGTTGGGGGGAGGGCGCTCGTACTGCTGATAGAAACAGACTAAACAAGCTGATCAGGAAAGCAGGGAACATCATTGGCATCACTCTGGAAGGGGTCGAGCAGGTGGCTGGTGTGAGGATGCTTAGAAAGATGCATTCCATCATGAGCAATGACAGTCACCCATCCCATGCACTTGAGGTTTTTAGGAAGAGCACACACAGTGACAGGCTGATCCCACCGAGATGCAAGACAGAGAGGTACAGAAAGTGTTTTCTGCCTGCGACCATAAGGCTTTTTAATGACCAATAAGTTGTTCTACCTCACTGAAGGTTTTGTATTTAACCCTTTATAGGGCAAGTGACTATTTTTGGTAATTTCAGAAATTTTACATATCAGGCCCATCCCCTGTCTCAGTTAGTTCAATAATCATTTGGTCTTCAACCAGCCAATCAGCAAAGATCGCTCTACATCCCAGGTCACAGGATTGTTGCATTTGACCAATCTCAATGGCTTTGATCTTCTATAGGAAAATGAAAATTTTAGAAAAATTTTATAGAAGTAATAAAGTCCTGTCATGTTCTCTAATAACAGTCTAGGGTTGTTTTTTTGAATTTCAATGTATTTCAATGAGTTCCATATAAAGGATTAAATCTGTTCTATTTAATGGTCGTGTATTTAATTGTATATTTTATGGGTTCCTGTGTCTTTTTGGGTTTCCTTTATGGATTAATAAAGTATCTTGACTTGACTTGACTTGACACCAGGCGTCATTGTGTCATTTCGTGGGGGAGAAACAGAACGATGACAACAGGAGTTATGGCAGCTCTGTTTCTAAACGAAGGGGCTCATGACAAAAGGCCACACACCTATTCTGGGAAAAAAATGTTTTTAGCTGAAGTTTATCATTTTCTGACCTGTTAAAATCCACCGTTTGTGTTCGGGTTAGGGGACGCCAGTGACACCACAAACTAAAGACTCACTACCTGTCATAGCTCCAACCCTGAGCACTGACTTACTGAAGACAAGAGCCAATAAACGTAATTTTTCCTCCCTGTTTGAGCTGGTGTTTTAGCCCCGTTCTGAAGTGAATGAGCAACAGAATGTGGAGGATGCTACCTTTCAAATGAGGCCTCAAACTTGTGTTGTGGCTTTACGGTTCATCCATTACAAGCTTTTACATTTGGGTTTGCCAAAATAGGTGAAATGTAAAAGAAAAAGGTTTTAGGTTTAATATGAACAAGATCCAATCCCTCCAAGTGTTTTTAGTTTAATAAAATCCCAGAATGACTCGGCCAGTCATATCACCTGTGATCCTGTGAGAGTGCCATGATTTGTTTTATTGTAACACTATCAATCATTTCAAACCTTTCAAATGCTGGATGTCTCATTTAGGAACAAACGCCATCGACTGAGCTCTGCGGGACGATCTGCGGCGGTTTCCGCACTTTTTGCTGTCGATTCCGAGGTGAAACTTTCTGATTAAAAGGCTGATTGCTTTGGGAGGGTCCGCTGGCCGTCCGCCCTGCTGTCACTGAGAAACCCCTCCGGCGCTGACGGCTTCATTCGGAACGCCAAAGCAAAAATAAAAATGTAATTTCAGGAGTGTCAGCTATCGACCGGCGCGCCCGTCACTTTGTTGCTTCATTGATTGAAATGTTTGTTAACTTTGTCTGCGCTCGGCGGTGGGGAATAAACGCGGATGTGAGGTGATGTGTGTGTCTCGGCTCAGTATTGACCCTGTATCGAACGCCTGAGCCCGGTCACAGTGTGTGTCAGTAAACAACAACAAGCCCAGGTACCTGCTGTTGCCATGGTCACTGAACCTCAGGGCGGTTGTCACGGAAACTTGACTTTCAGTGTTGTTGTCATCACCCAAAGAATTCATGGAAGTTGGTCTCGTTAGTGTTTTCTGTGTGTGTGTGTGTGTGTGTGTGTGTGTGTGTGTGTGTGTGTGTGAGTGTGTGTTTGATTACCAGCAGTAAGGCCTGCTCCTGCAGGAGCTGCTGCTGCAGGATCTCCAGCTGCCTCTGCTCCTCCTCCAACTGTCTACGGATATACTCCTAACCAATCACCACCCGGCCGGCAGGCGCAGCGGCCAATCAGATTGCAGCGAGGCGGGCGAGAAGCAAACCGGGAGCCCAGGCAACCAGCGACATCATCAGAGCAGGAAGAAGTGAGGAGAAAGGAGACGCCAGAGAAAGAGGGCAGACAAAAGCAGAGAGAGGGAAATGTTGGAGAGGCAGATTAGAGAGGATTTAACGAGCGGCGGAAAGAGAAATAAAGGAGTGAGAGCAGAGATTGAGCCAAAAATAGAGAAGGAATGAGGTGAGCGAGAAACAAGAGAAGCAGGGTGCAGTAATTAGCAGGAAAGAAGAGAAGCACTGACGGTTAATACGGCTGGAAGAATAAAATCAAGTGTGCAAGAAACAGAAGTTTGACAGATTCAGCGTTGCATTCCAGCAAAATGTTAGAAATGAGTGAAGCCTTGTTTCCAGAGGAGCCCTGATCCCTGAGCTACACGTGGCGTTAGAGAAGCTCCCCGTGGCGGCTCCTCAGCTTCTCTGCAAACACACGAGGAGCCGGCAGAGCTGCAGCACATCCACCAGAGCAGCCTCAGGTGGAAACTGCAAAAAAACATCTTCTGATTTCTCCACGAAAGGAGCAGAGGTCTGGGAGCCGACTTCACCGCTTTTAGCAACAAACCTGTCCTCATGTCGAGTTTTTTTTTTTTCCTTCTGTTTGTCCTTCTCTAATGTTCTGGAGTTATGTTACTGCTAAATGTGCGTTTTATTGTATCTTGCTGTAATTAGTTTAGCTTCGATTCTCTTAATTATAATCTCTCAGTTTTACAAAAGCCCCTCCAGGGATGAGTGCTGCAAATTAGCATCCGCTGCAAACACTATGATACAGCACTGGGTAGTTGTTTTCAGTTTGTTTGTGTACATTGTAGTGGTCCCTATCAAAAAAAAAAAAACACCAATAAATAAATAACAGAAAACCTCTGGGCTTGTACATGTTCTCTGTTTTTCTCTTTCTCATGTCAAACTGCATCCTGAACTTCAGCAGAAGGGTTAAACATGTTAAAGTCTTAAAAGTCGTAAATTCGAGAAACTTTAGTGTGAGATAAAGACGACTAGTTTTATCCTCTGTCGTCTTCTTCACAGTTTTTCCACCAAAGCAGCGTTATTAATCTGACAGAGATGTGCTGACGGTTAAAAAATGCTGTTTTAGCAGCTTTAAGTCGTGTTTTACAAGACACACATCGTGTTTGACGCACTAAAGCAGTGTTAAACTCTCAGAGGACAACATTTCTCCAGTTTGATGACTTTACACTGCCTGCCCATTTTTTGGATACTCATTTTAAGATTTTACTTATTACTTTCAACGCCCCTCATGGCCTGGCACACATCTGAGCTGCTGTCCCTTTAACCAACCAGCAGGATCCTGCCGCCTGATCATAAGGCCTTCCTACCATTTGTCTGCTGTTTTTATGCTTATTTTCAGTCTCATCTACTGTATTGTACTGCACTTTATTTCTGACATTGCACTTGGGTCTTGGGTTTTTAAATTATGATTCACTCATTGTTTTTACACTTTATCCTGGTTGTTTTATCTCTGTTTTTAGATCATTTTAGATCTTGCTCGCCTGTTTTTTTTCAGAAATTACTGTATATTTTATTAATGTGGTTTTATGTGTTTGTTGTTGAGCACTTTGCAGCACTGGTGTTGATAAGTGCTATACAAATTAATTTTATTATCATTATTATTATTATTATTATTATTATTATTATTATAGCCTGACATGTTTCAGCTGGCAGGATGAGATTTTAAAAAAAAAAAAGAAAGAAAGAGAAACCACTCGGCTTCTTTGCCATGTCCGGCTCTATGTCAGAGTGATGACGTCATGTCAGAGTGATGACGTCATGTCAGAGTGATGACGTCATGTCGGTGGGGGCGGAGTCTCGGCTCCTGCGTACCTGCTCCCTCTCGGCGTGCCTCCTCTCCTCCTCTCGGCGGATCTGCTCCATCTCCTCGTAGCGCCTCCTCTGCTCGCGCTCCTGCTGCTTCCTCAGCTCCCGTTCCCGCCGCTGTTGCTGTGGGAGCGAGAGGAGAAAAACAAAACAAAAGAAAAATGAACAAAAACGCCTCAGTTGCGCAACTACATGACTTTTGGGAAGTTTTACACCCTTCCATACTCAGAGCTCAGTGTTTTTCAAGGAAACGTAGCTGTAATATCTTTGTTTTATCATGTTTTATCGAGTCACTCAGCTTCACTGTTGCTGGAAACTTGAGTGTGAAAAGCAAAAAATAACTCCACAGGACTGGAAGAGCGAAAAACACCATTACTACATGATTTAATAGCCACTAATGTTGGAGTCAGTGAGGCTGGTCTGCTTTGTGGGCTTCTTAATATTTTACTTTACTTATATTATTTAATACAACTCACTTACTCATTACAACTAACTCCTTTTGATGTCAACTGAGAGGGAAATGTAAATGAACAATCCTGTATGATAATTACATATAATTCTATACAATTATAATTATTTGGATGACTGTTGAAATTGCAATAAGTGCAGTGCAGCACAGAGACACAGATTTCTCCACATTAAACATTTTCAGCAACACAAAACAGTTCAGAGATGCTGTTGCTTAATATTGTCTGTGTCATATAATAATGATGTGCAGTGCATTTACAGGACAGAAATGTGATAAAGCATTGCAATATACTGTGATTTTTATTTTGAATTTTTTTTTTTTTTTTTTTTTTTTTTTTTGCAGCTGTTTGTGCATTCTTAATGTTGGAGACACTTTGTCCCTGGCTGGATGAGCAGTGGAAGGCTGTGGTTGTTCTGGCAGCTGTCGAGTGTGAATGTGAGGAGGGATTTAGGTGAAAAACAGCGAGTGTGCTCAGTCAGCCTGGCTAAATAATAAAGGGTAAAATTAAAGTTCGTTAAAGTTCAGGGTTTTGTCCGACTGAAGCCAACAGGTGACGCCGCCTCACCTCCTCCAGCCGCCTCCTCTGCTCCTTCTGCTCCTCGATGCGCTTCTGCCTCTCGGCCAGCAGTTGGCGCTTGTGCTCCTCGTTCTGCTGCTGCTCCAGCTGCTGCCGCCGGATCGCCTCCGACCGCTCCTTATTGGCCAGCTGGAGACGCAGGAAGTCCCGCCTCAGAGTCGACTCGCCAGGGATGTTGATGATGGAACTGCAGGGCGGCCAATCAGAGGAGAGTAACGGGGTCAGAGAGCGTAACCACGTCTTCATGGAGGACAATTAAACTTCCATCCCATAATACTAACACTCACAGACAGCTGTTTCTAATACCACTTTCTTGTTGTTTCTTGTTCTGCTGTTGTTTTGAAAGTTATCACCTCGTTAAGCACTTTGAGCTTATTGCCTGAAAAGCGCTCTATAAATAAATATTATTATTATTATTATTATTATAGTGGCAGCTGTAGCAGTAGTATTGGTTGCAGTAGCAGTAGTTACAGTAGCATTAGTAGTAGTAATTCTAATACTAGCAATAGTGGTACTTGCAGTATTCATTGCAGCAGTAGCAGCAGCAGCAGCAGTAGTAGTTGTAGTAGCAGTAGTACTAGTAGCAGTAGTAGTAGCAGTAGTAGTAACAGCAGTATTAGCAGCAGTATAGTAGTAGTAGTAACAGGAGTAGTAGTAGAGGGAGTAGTACTAGTAGTAGTAGTAGTAATAGTAGTGGCAATAGTAGTTGTAGCACTAGTAGTAGTAGTAGTAGTAGTAGCAGTAGTAGTAGCAATAGTAGTAGTAGTAGTAGTAGCACTAGTAGTAGTAGTAGCAGTAGTATTAGTAGTAGTAACAGTAGTAGTAGTAGAAGGAGTAGTGCTAGTAGTAGTAGTAGTAATAGTAGTGGCAATAGTAGTAGTAGCACTAGCAGCAGCAGCAGCAGCAGCAGTAGTAGTAGTAGTAGTAGTAGTAGTAGTAGTAGCAGCAGTAGTAGTGCCAGTAGAGGTAGTAGTAATGCCAGTGGTATTAGTAGTAGTACGACCAGTAGTATAAGTAGTAGTTGTTGTCGTAGCAGCAGTAACAGTAGTACTAGCAGTAGAAGTACTAGTAGTGCCGGTAGTATCAGTAGAAGTTGTTGTAGTAGCAGTAGTAACAGTAGTAGTAGCATTATTAGCAGCAGTAGTACTACCAGTAGTAGCAGTAGTAGCACCAACAGTATTTACAGTAGTACCAGCAGTACCTATCATACAGTAGCAGAACCAGCAGTACTTGCAGTTTTAGCAGTGGTGGTCCTACCTGGGCTCGCCCACATCCCGTTCCTCCTCCTCCTCCTCGCTGCCGCTGTACTCGTACTCCGTCTCATCTGCAGGGAACACACACACACACACACACACACACACACACACACACACACACACACACAGGGGGCAGGTTAACACCACACAGCGTGGCACCACAACTCAGCAGGTGCATGCCGTCCTGTTGGAGGCCCCAACCCCATCCCCAGCCCCGCCCCCCAGCCCCGGCCCCGCCCCCTGACCCGGCCCCGCCCCCGGCCCCCGGCCCCGCTCGCTCACCCCTCTTCTTCTTGCTGCGGTCGATGTGGTCCTTCAGCTGGATGCGGACCTGCCGCTCGTTGGGCAGGTCCCGGATGAACGGGTGCTTCAGCAGCTGCTCGGTGCTGGGCCGCTGGCTGTGGCTCTTCACCAGGCAGCTCTCGATGAACGACTGGAACTTCTTCGACCTGCACGCACACACACACACACACACACACACACACACACACACACACACACACACACACAGATCAATAAGTAGACAGACAGACAGATCAATAGATAGACAGGGATAGTCGTTAGCCCGGCTCCATCAAATTTGAAAAAATAAACCTTACAGCAACTCCAAAGCTGTCTTATTTACTTAGTGTGTCATTTGGCTTTGAAATACACATCTTGGCTAACGACTCCCATAGACTTCAAGCCTTTATGCTAAGCTAACATGAAATGCTACCCACAGGAACCGAACCACTGGACGTACAGAGGTGGAAATGGTGTCCAACATCTGGTCTCAGTCTGGGTTGATTTAAACACCTGTTTGGCTTTATGTTTCCTGTTTGCAAGAGTTAAGTTTGAATATACTGAGTTTAAGTTGGAAAACCATCTGCTGCACCCACACCCCAAAGCTCCCGGCCGCACAAGACATCACAAGTGCATTTACAATAAGGTGCAGAACCTCAACCAAACAATGTGGGAATCTAAAATAACACGACACGCCTAATTAGGAAATCTGAAATTAATCATCGACTAGCCAGCATGACATGTCAGCAATTAATCTGAACTGTTGAGAAATGCAAAATCCTACAGTCTTTTAGTCATGTCACCACACGCAGCAAGCATGAAAAACTGCAAAAATCTAAAATCCAGGATCCAGCTCTCTGTGCAGTGAATTTTTTTTTTAGTGTTGCAAAACCACACACAGCAGAAAATGGTTTAGATTCCCAGTTGGTTCAGCAGAGATATGACAAATCTGAAACTGATGCTGACAGTGTACCATCACCACAGTACAGCTAGTACTGACCCAGGGCCTCAGCAACGCACTGGGAAAAATACATTCTGTGTATTTATGTAAGTGTGTGTGTGTGTGTGTGTGTGTGTGTGTTTTGTGCTTGCATATGTGTGTGTATATGTGTGTGCCTAAGTTGGTGACTCACCATTTCTTAGACTTGAGTCTGGGGGCGGGATTTCTGGGGATGAGGAAGAGCGCTCTCATTGGGTGCATGTCACACAGAGCTGAGGAGACGAGCCAAAAAAAAAAAAAAAGGAAAGGAAAGGAAAAACAGAGAGATTCAGGATTTTAAACGCAAACAAACTGATGATACCTGTGCAGCAGATTTTGAGACTTACGTGGCGCTCCCTCGGCCATCTCTATGGCGGTGATGCCGAGCGACCACAGATCACTCTGCAGAGAGAGAGAGAGACAGAGAGAGAGAGAGAGAGGGGCGTGAAAAGCTCATATCAGCGTGACGTTTAATGCATCTGTCCCAGGTAGATCTTTACTCTCCCTGCTGTTTCTTTAGCTTTCACTTTGCTGAGCGAGAGTCCCAACTCCTCCTCTGTTTTGAGCCAAAAAACCTGCTGGATTAAAGGTGATGATGGACTGATGGATTAAGAGGAAGATGGACTTGTCCTGTCTTTATTACTGTCCATCCTCCGTGTGTTTCCCGAGGTTTCCAAAGATCCCGAGACATGAGCTGCTGAATTCCAGGGAAATGTGTCTAAAATGCTGCATGAGACATTTATTGTAGATATTTTCAATTTGATGTGATGCTGCAGCCATAAAACAACAGCATCTTGGGTTTGGATACTTCAGTCAACGTAAGTGTGATGGAGCTTCAGTGAAGTGCTCGTACAGAATATGGGTGTGACGCTGTCCTAAAATATGGAAAATGTGTTTTTTTTCCCTAATTTTAAAGCTACTTATCTTAATGAAAACAAGAGTTCAAAAGGTTAAATCGCTCAAGATAATTTCCCAGTGCTTTTACTGTGAAATATCTGCTATTTTTCTAGTTGTTTTTGAAGGAAATACTTTTAAACAAACAAATTTTGCAAGAAAGGGGTGCCAATTAAAATTCTGGTGTTCAATTTTCCACTTAAATTCCTGTGCCTTTCCAGACTGGCAGAGTGTCTTCACAGAGTCTTGCTTTACATATCAGCGCAGCAACAGAGAAGGTTAGCTCTTCGTTGACAGATTTATTTTGGCAGGAAAACATGGAAATCGGACAAGTCGCGAGCCAGAAGAGAAACTCCGCTGTCCTGTACTTAAAGGTCAGACATTTGCAGATGTGAATACTGCAGTTACTGTCAGTCTGCTCCACAATGAGGAAGCATCACATGGGCTTGTGGTTGATGAGTTTGTGCAGTGATGTGTTATTCACATTATGAGGTTAACTGTCTCAGAAACAGAGGAAATGGTCATTGATTTCTGTGGAAAAAAAAAAAAGAAGAAACACCTCCAGCCGCCCAGACGATGATTAAAGGTCAGAGTGGAAACTGTTCAGAGCTACAAGGATCTCATTCGTGATGGGAAACTGAACACAGACGCAATTTGTCAGAAAGGCCAGCAATGATTGTCGCTTTCCCGGGCTTTAATATTTTCAGCGTTGACAGGAAGTTGTGGGTTTTTATTGCACAGAAGTTCTATCGAGTCAGAGCAAACATTTTCAACGATTTATTTGGATGTTAACTTGAATGCAAAATGAGAAACAACTGTGCCACTATGCAAACATGCAATAAATTAATTTAATTTGCTCTGAATTTTTTATTTGCAGTGTTGTACATTTTGACCAACTGATTTATTTATCCTTTTCAATTGTGTTGGAGGTTATTTTGTATTGCGTCTGTGTTGTCATTGTGTTTTTATTGTCACTTGCTGCAACGTATATTTCATTTTTGCACAGTAAAAGTGACCTGACCTCAACTGAACTGAAGACAATTGAGAAAATACCACCTGGCCATCATTTGGTTGCATTTGGTTATTCACTTGTAAAGCTAAAGCTAATGTAATTTTAAATGATATGCAGCCACATCTGGCAGTTTCGTGCAGACAAATGGTCAAATTTACATTTAATATTGAACTTTTTGGATCTAGCATGGACCCCTTGCCTTGTTTACAAGACGTTGGGTGTGACTGGCTAAAAATCACTGCACACTGTCAGAAAAAGGGGATAAAGACCAAACAATGGACGAGGAAAAACTGAAGATTAAAGTGGAGAAGAGCCCGACCCCGTTCATGCTGGGACTTTAAAGACCAACTGAGGAATGAGGAAGTTTAGAGGCAAATTTCAGCCGCATTGAATCTGTTCTGATTTCTTCATTGTGGTTTTAAAGTCTCTTGCTAGCGTGCACAGTGGTGATTTAGTTTGCAAATCACCTCAGGTTTGTTTTTCTGTGTGTTGCACAAAATTTACAGTCGGCTGGTTAGTTTTACAGCGGGTGATTCGGTCACGGTTGCTGACGAGAACAGCAGGGGAACCTTGACGCTCAAAAACCGACACGATGCATCCTGTCTGAACACGGTGTAATATTAAAACGAGGGGAAGCTCAAAATGAGACAGTTACCGATGGGTTAAATGTCATAAAAATGTATGTAACCCTCAGTGATAACATGAGGGCAAACATAATAAGCACTTATGTTAATTGACTTAGGATAAAACCGCTCATTTACCCAATTTTTAACAACATAATAATGAGGCAGACGGCACATTCACACACCCGTGGAACACACACATCTGCAGCTGCGTACCTTGAAGTCGTATGTGGCGTCGGGGTTTTCGTCACAGGCGATGACCTCCGGGGCCATCCAGTACGGAGTCCCGATAAACGTGTTCCTCCGCCCCACCGTGCGGTCCAGCTGGGCGCTCACGCCAAAGTCCACTGCACACGCACGAAACCCACAAAAGCTCAGTTTAAAGTTGTTGTTTTTTTGTTGTGGCAGTAAATTAAGATGTGTTATTATCCATCAGTGTGTCATATCTATCTCACCTTTATGGGCACGCCTTTCCATAAATCTCTACTGGAAATGTTTAGACGTTTCTGTATATTTTTTGTATTTGATTTGCATTTGTTTTTATTTTCCATGTGTTGAAGCACGTTGTAACTGTGTTTTAAGAAGTGCTATAGCTTTATTTACTGACTTACTTACTTACTTACTTACTTACTTGCTTACTTACTGACTTACTGGCTCTTCATGCTGTTATCCTGAGGTCATGTGCTTTGTGATTGCCAAATTTGTAAAAACAGCTCAGTATTCTCAAAAAATTATGCAACTGACTGCTGTTTGCTCAACACCAGCAGATTGTGAGTAAGATAGCAAGGTGTGAGTGAGTGAGTGTGTGTGTGAGTGTGTGTCCTCTCACCTAGTTTAACCTCTGCATTCTCTGTCAGCAGCACATTCTGGCCCTTGATGTCTCTGTGGATGACCTTGTGCTGGTGGAGATGGGTCAGACCCTGTAGAGGGAGAGAGAGAGAGAGAGAGAGAGAGAGAGAGAGAGAGAGAGAGAGAGAGAGAGAGAGAGAGAGAGAGAGAGAGAGACCGAGACAGAGACAGAGAGAGAGGCAATGAAGACCTTAACATGATAAATATTTTATTATTGCAAACAGAGGAAGTTTGCAGTGAGGTGGTTACTGCTGGTTCAGAGTTGAAATGTCACAAAATGTGAAGTAACAACGTTTATACCAGCTCTGTTTGCAGCTCTTTAAATCCATTTTGAGATTTAAAAAAGGATTCATGAAATTATTTATTAGTGCCTTACTGTCCTTCAAAAAGCATCATGACTAAACCTCCATCTACTCTCTTCATAATCACTATCTTTATCGATAATCCAACATAATAATACACACGTAGAAAGTATTTAAATTACCTACTATGAATAACCAAATCATATTCTGCAATTTTCTGCTTTTATTTTTATTTTTTCAGTGTAAAGTGCTTTGAATGGCCTTGCTGTATGAAATGCTGGTTGACAGGAATAAGCTCCAGGAAACCCTAAAGTTACATAACCATGTGCCCTGGGATTGTTGATGAGTGACATGGTCGCTGGACTGGCTGGTGGTAGAAGCTTCTGGACAATTTTGAGACAAACATTTTATGCCGGGTGACTGCAGTTTTATTGACGCTTTGTTCTGGTTATATATTCTTTGTTTTTATTCTCTCTATGATTCGTGTAATTTGGTTTCTATGTGGTTTGTTAACTTTTATTTTCTAGTCTTGCCTTATCTTTAAAAACATAAAAATTTATTTTGATACTGTCTTATTAAAAAGTAAGAGTATCTTATTTTTTAAATTGCAGATGTTTTATATTGCAATGAAATTGTGCAGTTGCAGAGATGACAACAGCGGTCTCTAAACGCTAGTGGTTCATTAGCGGCTCTTCTCTTCTCCAGTCTGAAGGGAGCCAAGGAAAACATTTGGGCTCCTGACTAAGAAACATATTCCTCAAGGGTTCACTAAAAAACTAATATGAATAATCCAGTCATGTCCTGTTAACGTTAATGAAAGATAAGACGAGGTGAAGGGAAAAGGGAAACTGAGGGGGAACTGGGCCATTTCAGCAGTAACCAGCCGGATATAAACCAAAATAGTACAAAGAACACATGAGGTGAAGTTACGGGGTTCCTCAGGGAGCCATCGGAGGGTCCCATGAGATTGCATTCGACCTTTTACTTTTTCAGGATAAGATACAGCAAGGATTATTATCTTTAAAAGGAGAAACAGAACGTGTTGAAGTAGGGCTAGGTAATATGTCATGAATATCGTGATTTGAGACAAGACATCATCCAGGATTTTAAATATCGTAATATCATGATATGGCTTGGTTTTAAATGTCGCACTACAGTGAAGTAGTTTTCTGAAATGATCAGACTTGTTCATTATGTCCAAATTACTAATAACTGTTTATCAAAAATCTCATATGTAAATATCTTGTGAAAGCATGAGCAGTCATCCCTACAATACCGTCACAATATCAATATCATGGTGCTGGGTCATCGATACACTGCCCAGCCCCGTGTTGAGGATAAACAACAAATAGAATGCAATGCTGATAAAAACGGAGTGTGTTTTTCATACTGAATCTGTTTCAGAGTGTTGCTGTTCTCACCCTGAGGATCTCTCGGCAGATGTAGGCGGTCCACTCCTCCTTCAGCGAGTTCCCTTTGGTGTTTTTGATCAGATCTGTCACCGAGCCGGCCCCGCAGAACTCCATCACCAGCTACACACACACACACACACACACACACACACACAGAGTGCATGAGTGCGACAACAGTTTACACATCCTATTCTGTTCTGAAGCTACAACAGCTTTCAATACAGATGCTTAAAAGGCAGGTTACATTATTCTGATCATTACTGATTTTATTATTACACGTCTTTGTTATTGCTTTACCATTAAATTCAGCTGCCTGCTGTTTGTGTGATTAGCAGTGAAATTTCCTTAAAGGCGAAATTATTTCCATTTCTCTTCATTTTTGTCATCTAGACGATTATAAATGTTAATACCTGCAGTAAGCTTTGTCAATAAAGCCTTGAAAAACAGCAGTATGTTTTGTTTGTGTGACCTGAGCGCTGTAAAAGCCTGAATTTAATTATTTGTTTGTCACACAAAAGAACAAGACCTCTTTAAAAAGCTAATTACCAAATATCATCACAGGTACAATGTTGCAATCAACCAGCGTGTTACAACATAATTGGAAGAGGCAAGTATGCACACACACACACACACACACACACACGTACCCATAGCTGGTCATCAATTCCAGGAGGGTTTTTCTTGATGAAGGCTCCATAGTAGGTGGCGATGTTCCTGTGGTGGCTGTACTTCTTCAACATGTTGATCTCTGCTTTAATCTCCTCTTCCTCATCCTGGCACACACACACACAAACACACACACACACACATACACATCAAAATACACATTACACACGTAATCATGTCTGATCTGCAAGGAAGCTTCCTAGTTAGGGAGCATTTTCATTCCAACAGAAACAAAGGACACATCCTATTTCGGCTCCTTCATGTGGTGAATTGTTAAGGAGAGTTTGGAATTATAATGTGTCAGACATAAATATATGAGAACTGTTCTTGTATGTTTTCATCTAAATGTGTCAGTAAGGACTTGATTTATGTTAGTTAAGCTCCCTAACATGTCCCTCCACTGCCTGAATATACAAAACTTATTCATACATCATTTTCATAACCTGCAGGAGTGTATCTATGTTCCCAAGGTCCTTTTTTCCCCAAGGTCCTACGTTCCCAAGGTCCTATGTTCCCAAGGTCCTATGTTCCCAAGGTCCTATATCCCCAAGGTCCTATGTTCCCAAGGTCCTATATTCCCAAGGTCCTATGTCTCCAAGGTCCTATATTCCCAAGGTCCTTTTTCCCCAGGGTCCTAC
>NC_043999.1:5025950-5078450 GCF_902150065.1 Myripristis murdjan | reverse complement strand
GATTTTCATAAACGTCTCCCTGGGGAAGCTTTGTGCCCGCAGACACTCCTGGTATTTCTGGGGAAATGCCCTTTAAGAGATTATTTTTAATGCCATTTCTGCTTTATTACACAGTTCAGATGTGTGTGTGTGTGTGTGTGTGTGTGTGTGTATTAGGGGGGGATGCAACAAGTAAGCAAGGTTTGATTTTGAGGCCAAGACGTTGCAGTTGGATGTTACGTGTTGCATTTAAATGTTAGATAGATAGATAGATAGATAGATAGATAGATTTTTATTGTCATTGCACAATCATATACGTATAATAATGCAACGAAATTAGGGCTCAGTCCTTTCGGTGCAGGGGAGAATAGAAAGCATCGTGCATCTTGCTAGTTGAATAGCCAAGTCCAGTAATAGATGGCTGCAGCCATGTCTCTGATATCAGAGCTGCATGTTACAGTTTGACCAGCAAGACACTGAAGTGACATATGGTGGCTCTGATATAACCGAGACAAGAAAAGAAAAGAAAAGAAAAGAAAAGAAAAGAAAAGAAAAGAAAAGAAAAGAGAAAAATCTGAGAAAAGAAAAAAAGCGGTAAAAGGGGTGAGATAAAATAAAATAAAATGCAATAAAATAAAATAAAACCGATAAATAAAATGAAATAAAATAAGAAAAATAAGAAAAAATAAGAAAATTAAAACAATATAAAATAAGACAAAACAAGATAAAATAAAATAAGAAAATAAGAAAAAAATAAAAATGAAAAATACAATAAAATAACATAAAATAAAATAAAACCAATAAAATGAACTGAAATATAATAAAACAAAATAAGAAAAAAATAAGAAAAAATAAGAAAAATAAAATAAAATAAAATAAAATAAAATGAAATAAAATAAAATAAAATAAAATAAAATACTCAGTGTTCAAATCTCCCGCTCAGTATGAGGCATTGCTTGTGTTCTGCACGCTGCAACCTGCTGACTCAGCTGACTCAGGTGCATTGCACTTCATTTGATTATGAATCAGAATGAAGGTCACGGTTTGTTTTCTTTGGACCGAACCACAGTGTTAAAGTTCACTGTGTTGCAGTTTTTGTGTTTTGTTTGTTTGGGTTCACACTGGCCAATCACAAACCAACCAGGGTCTGTAAACAAAAGCCACATGAACTGAGATACAGTTTGTTTTTATTACAGTTTGAGTCTTTTGTCTGCAGGGCTGGTTATAACCTGTCACAAATTAATGAGCGAAGTCACCTGATTTCAGCACGATCACTCATCTAGCTCTTAGCTCACCGCCTGCGTTGCATTATTTAGTCTGTTTAACCTCTCTGTTGGTGTGAATATCGACGAAAAGGGCTCCATTATCTCACGCTGCCTTCAGTTCACGCCGTAAATCCCAGAATTACATCAGAACCGACAAAATGGTGAACAGGACGAGGAGAGAGAGGAGTCAACACTGCAGGCTCCGTCTTTATTTAAAAATTTCATGAGGCAGATTCGGTGTGTGTCATTATTTAGACGTCTGCAGCCAGAAATGTGGCTTCAGCTCTGGAATATTTATCAGCCCCACGGGAGCCTGGCGTGATGTGTTCAGGGTGTCACGCAAAAGTCACGAAACAAGACAAAGACAACTCATCACTCCGGTCCTGGCTGGATTACCAGTGAAATACAGAATTGATTTAAAAAATGTTTAATATTGGTTTAACATTGTTTTTTTTTTTTTTAAAGGCCACATGGATTAGCTCTAATTGAATACCTTTTTGAACATGTTTTTGCCTTTTCTGAATTTTTATCCAAAGCTTAGTATAGAAGGAGAAAAATAACTTACAATAGATAAATTCCTCAAATTGTATTTGTTATTTTTGTGGTATGGACTGTGGATTATTATTTCATGAATTGGATCAATAATTTGATAATTAATGGCTGGTATTAACTGATGCAGATTCAATTTTATTTTATCTTATTCTGGACCTGTGCACTGGGGGGCTGTGTGGGTGTAGGTCTGTATATTTGGGTATTCTGTGGGATATTTACTGAAGTGTTATTTATCTGTGGGAGGTTTATGTTTATGTTTGGATTATATTTGCTTATGTATATTATTGTGCCATCAGATGAAGGTGGTTTGCATGCCGGAATGTCATGTTTTGTTGTAATTAATGTGTCTGTACAATCCCATGAGGGATGGGTCATTTAAATGTGCAGACACGAAAATAAATTCATTCATCCATTCATTCATTCTATAATTCACTGCTGATGTGGTGATTCCATATTCTGCCTCCAGGTCACTGAGGCCTCAAAAACAAAGGTGACGAGGCGTTTGAGTGTCCCGTCCCACCACCGACACTTTTAGGTCAAATCTGAACACGCAACTTTTATTTTCTTGCTTTTACTTCAGTCTGATGTTGCCCAATGTTTTTTTTTTTTTTTTTTTTAGTTAATTCTATTACTAATTTATCTATAATGTCTTATTATATAAAACTTGATTTTGAATTTTTTCTTGTATTACTCTTTTAATCATGCACATTTGTCATTTGTGCGGTTGATCACTCATGTTTGTAAAAAACGTGCCGTGTAAATAAAAGTGACCTGATTCATCCGTTTTCTCCACATGGAAGACTAATGTGTAATTTCATTGTTGTTTTTTTTTTGTTTGTTTTGTTTTTTTTAGTAACAACCCCGAGAGCACATGAGTAAACAGACGGGGTGTCGTGCTGCGGTTCATTTCGTTGTGTCGGGACAAAAAACAGGAAACGGCGTCGATCCTCCGGTCACACGTCCAGCAGACTGATCGTCACTCTGCGCTCGCCTCTGTGAGTCTGTGGTGGTGCATCAGTGGAATATGTGCTGCAAACGCGCCTGCGGGGGGTGCTGGTTTTCAGACGGTCGAGCCGCCACAGCGAGTGAGAGAGAGAGAGAGAGAGAGAGGGAGAGAGAGAGAGAGAGAGAGAGAGAGAGAGAGACTGCTTGGCCCACTTGTGTTGTTGTTGACCGGCCCCACAGCGCCGGCGGCATCCTGAGCCTTTCTCCCCCTCTTACACAACAGCAGAGTGAAGCTAGGACACACACACACACACACACACACACAAAGGCACACGTGACGGGGCCAAGATAAGTTGTGTGAGGAGAGTGAGGTTATGTCAAGTGTCATTTCATGTGAAGTCTGTGGCATCTGCTCATCTCTCTCTCTCTCTCTCTCTCTCTCTCTCCCTCTCTCTCTCTCTGCCTATTTCTTTTTGTCTGTCTGTCTGTTTGTCTGTCTCTCTCTCTCTCTGTCTTTCTCTCTCTCGTCTGATCTCTCTTTTCTTCGTTTCATCTGTTTGTTTCCTTCCTTCTCTCGGTTTGTGTCTTTGTTCTTTTCCTCAGTTCGTGTCAGATGGGCTCTAAAGGTCGCCTGGCTCCAGACTCGTCAATCACTCAAAATCAAATCAAATCAAATCAAATCAATTGAAAAATATCAAGCGGCTCATGCGGGTCTGGTGTCACCTGATTCAGGTGTGATTTCTCAGTTGAAAAATCCATCTGGCCGCTCAGGCTGATGTTGTAGTTTGGCACCAGTGTCGCCAATGTATAATCAGTAATGCCAAAAAGTGGCCAAATATACGATAATGTAGCCATTTCACCGACATAACGCATAAATTAACTTCATTTCCTGACTGCTGATTCAGGAGTGTCTGTTTTTTAACAGTCACAAATGTACAGAGACGGCAGGACAGAGACGTGTGCAGCCAAAACAGTAAACATCACACAACTTGAAGTCCATCATTTTGTAATTTTGCAAGAGCAAAATGCTGGAAATGTTGTGTTTAAAAAGCTCACACTCATCAGGCTGGATAATCCAAGTCTCAGGTGTTTGCTCGGTACTTCCCTAACACATTTATTTTTGCTAGCTGCTGTAAAATTATAAAATTAAGAACTCAGTTTTTTATCCAGATCAGAGATGGCTGAGATATAAATTTATATATTATGGGTGAAATATTCCTTTAAGACAAATTTTGGCCAAACCATCTTTTCCTCACCCAAACAGGCGCTGCATTTAAACGCAGAGCTCGGTGCAGTGCATATCTGGTGTTGCATCATTTCATGCAATAATCAACCAAAAGTCAATAAACCACTTCTCCATTTCTTTATCTTGATCTCTCCCGTTTTTTCTCTTTGTCTCTGTGCCTCTTCCTCTCTCGGCTTATCGAAACAGATGAAACAGAGGAAACAGAGGAAGCCGGCGCTCGTGCCAGTTCCTCTTTCTTGCAGCTGCACGCTGCAGCGCTGCAGCGCTCGGCGAGGAAAACCAACAGCTCAGATCTGAGGGAGCGGCGCTTTGCTCTCGGTGCAGCCCGGAGGACATGAGAGGCTCTCGCTCTTCATCGTATCACACGTCTGCTTATGTTCAGCATTAAACTCATGGAGCCACTTTTACTCCATATTCACATATTCACATAGACTCTGTGTTCACTTCTTGTGGCTTTCTCCATATCGCAAAATTAAAGTGCAAAGAAGGACTGCTCTGACGGCTCTCTCTGTTTTATTAAAGAAGTCCATGACACGCCTGACGGAGCCCTTTTTGTTTTTTGTTAAAGACGTTAAAGTGCAAAATTAAAGGAGAATTCCAGTGTCATTCAGATTTACTGCTGCCAAAGTCCATCCATCAGTCATTATGCAGTGCAGGGAATTAGATTTTTTTTAAAAAATTCCTGGCTTTCTTGTTTTTTTTTAAATGCAGATTTTATTTCTCATAAATTTATGACTTTAATCTCAAAGAATTTCTGATTTTTTTTTCCACCTAAATTTGTGACTTTATTATTGCAGAATTTTTTATTTTTATTTATTCTTATTATTTTTTTTATTTTTTTTTTTATTGTAGAAAGAGTTTTTTCTCATAAAATTAGTGCCGCTCCCTGAGTTGCTTATTTTTTATTTATTTTTTTTGTCATGCAAGTGCTGATGCGTTTGTTTGTTTTTTATTTTATTTTTATTTTTATTTTTATTTATTTACTTTTTTATACCCATAATCACCCACCCTGCAAATGACACACATTTCATCTCAACTGACCCAAACCCACCTACCGCCCCCCCTCCTGCAGCCACAAATTTCTTGTTTGGTTTCACATCAACACATTAATTTTTTATCATTTGGGCCACTTTTTCCCATGAACCCTCTCTTTCTGTCGTGTCTCCTCGTCCCCCGTCCAGCTGCCTTGTGTCTTTCAGGGTGCGTTTGTTTTATAGAGCAAAGGTAACAGCCCTGCATCACGGGGAAGACGTCTGAGGTGGATGAGAGAGGAAGTTTAAAGATTTGTTTAAAGATTTATTGGTTGAAATTTTAATTTCCACCCACCAGTGCGGGGCGATGACACTGCTGAAGTGATTGACAGGGAGTCGAGGTCATGTGAGGTCATTTCATCGAGACTTCAGTGGAGATAAAAGCCGTGCAGTTGGTGTAATGGGACTAGAGGACGGTCGTGTTTTACTGGTAAAACTGGTTCCTGCTGCATCGTGTGTGAGCTGTTAGTTAAACACACACCTTCAGGTTTCTGATTTAGCTGGCCAATCGTCTGCCTGCTCTAAATGCACCAATACAGGACAGCAGAGATTAATTTACAATGTTAAACTCAGGGAACAAACAAAACACTGAACCGAACTCGAGAAAGACATTAACTGATGATGTGCTTTTTGTGAATGAGATCAACATATTTTAGCTTTTATGATGACAAAGAAATGAAATGTCTGAACGCAAGAGGCTAAGCTACTCATGAAGATCATATGAAAGGAAAATATAAAGGAAAGGAAAGGAAAATCTAGGATATACATCATGAAAAAAAGTTTATAATTCATAGAAAATATATAATACAGAGAAATGGATGAACTGGGTGAATCTGCAGCTGGAATCAAACAAAACAACGAAATAACTCTGATATCAGATCTTGAACTTTTACATCATATTTTTAGTGATCTGGGTCTGGAATACAATTTATATAGGAGATTTTTCAACCCCATAATTCATGACCTGACATCACACCAACATTTTCAGATCAGTCAACGTGCCGACACACGTCGCTGATTAAAGTTATGGACTTGAAAGTTTCTATTTTCAGTTTCTGACGTTTGCTGAGCGGCTGGTCTGGCGCTGGTTTTTCCCACCATGCCGCTGACCCGACCTCCACCCTCCGCCCACGTCAGAGAAATCCAAACGCAGCATCGCCTCGAAACATGTCACTCAAAGTTTTACCGCAGTCAGAAAGGCATGAAATGACATTCGACGGCGGGGAAATTAAAGGCGCTTTTCCAACTAATAAATTCACAAAGACAGTGAAGCCGATTTCCCTGCCAAATGCAACACGGAGTCGCACGAGGTAAAACCCGAGAGGCTGCCAGGTTTCAGTCTCACCTGTGCAACGAGGCCTGATTACTGTATCAGCCTTTACTCATGCAGTCATACAAATACATGCAACACAATGTGCAACACAATAAAACAACAAAACACCCAACAATGCAAATAACAATACAAAGAACACACACACACACAATAAAAACAGGAACTGAGGAATCAGAAATCTCTCAATGAGCAACGAGGAAAGACCAGAATTAATGCAGCATTAAGACGAATAAGACATAAAACTCAAAATAGCAAAAGCAGACGAATGGCTAAGAGCACAAGAGAAAAGAATAAAATACTGAAAAGAGAAGAGAGAATGTATAAAAGTGAGTAAAAAACAGAAAATAAAAGGAAAACAACCCAGAAAATAAAAATGTGGACCCAGAGAGGCAGACAGGCGAAAATACATGAATAAATAACCAAATATACACACATACACCATACAGAAATAACCAAAATTCAATTAAAAGGCCAGGCTAAAAAGAAAAGGTAGGTCTTGAGTTCCCTTTTTTAAAAAAAACAACATTTGTCAGAGACTCAAAGGAGAATAAAAGGAGTTTTGGTTCTGATTTGAGGGATGTGCATGATGAATAATGCACGTACAGCACCTTTAACTCCGACAAGCTACATCCTCTGTATTTCTGAGATACTGAACAACATTAATACTGATTTTTTTTTTTTTTTTTTTTTTTTTATTACTCTCAAAATGGAAGTGTCACTGTGGGTAACGTGTGTGTTTGGCTTTTTTTTTTTTTTTTTTTTTTTTTATCCTGTTGTAACATGAAGAATTTAATTAAAGATCATTAAGAGACTAAAAGTGACTGGAGCTCTGCCCACGTTGGTGATATAACATGACATGGCACACCTCTCTCTCTCTCTCTCTCTCTCTCTCTCTCTCTCTCTTACACACACACACACAGGCTCAGGTGTAGTGTGTGTGTGTGTGTGTGTCGGTGCAGTTGCAGGAAGAACGAGAGCGATGAAACAATAAAAGCTGAGGCAGATAAAACAGATGACAGGAGGAGATACCGTCACAATAAAGCTCTTTGTTTTTCTATCTGTCCTCCGTCACGCCGGCCCAAAGGTGACACGGCGTCCCAGTGTGTGTGTGTGTGTGTGTGTGTGTGGGAGAAAGAGAGAGAGAAAAGAAAGACAGAATTAAGAGAGAATGAGGAAGCATATAGGTCTACTGAATAAACACCTATGTTCACACACACACACACACACAGAGGGAGGCAGAGAGATAAAGATAGTGGCGGAGTGAGAAAAGAGGGAGGCGGAGGAGGAGGAGGAAGAAAAGGGCAGAATATCCTTTTGAGGCAGCCTGAGGCGTAAAAACACACCCTGGTCCTGCGTTCAGACAAGCCTCACATACCAAACCCCGACACAAGCCCCGACGCATCGGAGAGAGAGAGAGAGGGAGAGGGAGAGAGAGAGAGGGAGAGAGAGAGAGAGAGAACCTCATTGGACACAGTGAATTTTGATTAACTTCACTCCGCGCTGCCAGACAGTTTTTCTTGCGCTCGCTCGAGGCAGGAAAGTTTTTTTTTTATTTTAATTTTTTTATATATATTTCATTTTATTGATGTCATGATGTCACAGTGATGGAAACACGTGAAAAAGCTGAGAGTGAGTCCTGACGCCGGCCTGGTTCACACTCCACACATCCAAACTGTCTCTGGACATTCAGAGACGGAGTGTGAAACGTGTGTGTGGAGCGTCACACACTCCTCTGCTCATGTAGGAAACTCCTGGAAGGGACTATTTCTCGGCACACAACAACATCACATGCGGCGCCTCTGGCATGTGTGAGTCTCTGTTGTAGCCTCATAATCAATAAATCGGTGGATTAATGGGGATGGATCAATATATTGGCATCAGTATCGGCCAATATCGGTGTGTCACTGTCAAATTAGCAGCTGGAAACTGGAAAATCAGAGTAAAACGAACACAGGCTTTTGTTTTAAAAAATAGAAAAATATATCTTTAGAAAACCCAAACTGGTGCATTTTTATGAATTATCATGAAATCTGTATTTTTACCCCGGCAGGTTGCCTTGATGCAGAACTGGGTGATAAAATATTTAAACAACACAAATAACATTATAGAAAAAAAAAAAAAAAAACAGGGAGGAGAGATAAGAAGGTGAAGAGTTTGCAGACGGCAGCAGAAAACACTTTTAAACAGTAATGCAGCAAGAAGGACTGCATTAACAGTAATTAAACCATATTTAAATCCTATAAAAATATAAATAAATATATAAACCATATTTAAAAAAAAAAAGGTGAAGACACACAGTTTGGTGTAAAATAGTGAATTTCTTTGTTTTTTTTTATTCGGATGACGGCACAAAAAAAATGCCCAAACAGCAGCCGACATTAAAAACAAACAAAAACAAAAACAAAAACAAAAACAACTTGTTACGTGCTAACTGATCCATGAAACACAACACGTCCCATTTTTCGGGAGGAAGTGCTGCGCTCTCATGTTCGGTGCAGCTGATGGAAAGGCGCCTCATTTGCATTTTATTTTGCCACCGTCAAGCAGATTTATTAATAAAACTCTGCTCGGAGACAAAGCTCGTGAAACACACACACACACACACACACAGAGAGAGAGAGAGAGAGAGAGAGAGAGAGAGAGACGGCGAGGAAGAGGCCCGGAGCCAATCGATCAATACGATTATCAACAAATTGAATAAGCTCCACTTTGCGAACAGCTTCACTGACTGATCAAATCCCGGAGAAACTCTCGGCCCGGCGCCGCCGCTTCCTCATTGGCCGGCCCGAGAGGTCGCGGCGGGGTCACGCGGCGCCCAAACGGCGTGTTTCGCGTTAAAATCTACACAAAGTGACGTTTGTGCTGATCTTCCCCCACAGCGGGCCGTGGTATTTCAGAGCTGCCAGATCGATTTCCCTGCCGTTCCTCCAGCCGCTGCTTTCCATTCAGTCCACGGCGACACGAACATGAACTCTCAGAGACGTCAGACCTTCTTCACACCAGCGTCACAATAAAGTCCTCCACGTGAGTTTACGTAAAAGCGGCAGCACTGTTGTGTTTTCAAGACTTTTTCATATTCCTCCGCCGGGGAAAATAGTCCCTGAGCGGGGAGACGTTTTGCTTTCCACGGCCAGTTATCAGCATTTTAGTGGTGCGTGTCCACAGGATCGAGTCACTCACACGCTTCCCATTCATTGTCTATGTAGGCAGCTGTGCAATGCATTCTGGGAGAGCCGTGCTGCGTTTCGAGAGACGAGGCGCCACTTCAGCGTCTCCTTGTTTTTGCACATAGTTGAGATTTAGGCTTTACTTTATGCAAATTACGGGCGTCCGGCGTGACTCACCACCTCTGGAAAACTTTCAAACTGTAAAAACTTTTAAACTAACAGACTCAGCAGCTGCAGGCGTTATCTCTCAACTCAAATGTTTTCAGAGAGTTCACAGTTTCAAAAAGAGGCCGGTGCGGTTTGAAATCCACGTCTAGTGAAGCGTTCGTCCAATCGGGTGCAGCTGGGAGGCGTGTGCACGGTTCCAGGAGAGAGCAGCTGTCAATCATCAGGGGTGGCCACGCCCCAGCTTGCACCCAAATCTGGCTCTGCACTCCAAATCTCATACTTCTACTTTTTACTTTTAGTATGTTCTGCAGCTGCCCTTACAAAGTATGCAGTGTAGTATGCAGTATGCATGCGTATGCATACTGTTGGAACACACTACATACGTCGACCCTGACCTCCGACCCTCTCGCTCACTTCCACCGCCGTCCAAAACGCCACTTTTGAATGTTGTTGTCAAAATGGCGGTGCTGTTTCATTCTGCGCTGTCCTCTGTCATGTTTCTGATCTTCTGTCTTCCTGTCGCTTCTGCTGTCACTGAGCGAATTTTGTGCGATATGTGTGTTTTGTTGTCGTCCGTATGTGGGCGTGGCTTGTACATGCAACTCAGTAGGTGTGTACATAACGTCCGCTGCGCAAAGGATTGTGGGTCAGAATGGCCAGAGAAGCATGCTGACATGCATATGGCAAAATCTGACCGGATGTAGCAGAACATCCTGGTACTCTTGGCATACTGCATCTGACAAACTATGTACTGGGACATACTAAGGCTGTGTCCGAAATCACTCCCTAATCACTATATAGTGCACTATATAGTGGTTGCGCCATTTTGTAGGGGTGTCCAAATGTCTAGTGATTATTGATGTTCACTATATAGTCCACTAGATGTATCCCACAATCCACCGCGAAATGTAGTGGACATCCGGTGGTCACTAACCAGGCAATATATCCCGTCATGCATTGCGGAACGGCGCCGAACAACGGGCGAAGTCGTGTCCGAAACGGTCCGCTATTGAGTTCACTGTATAGTCCACTACATTGAATTCCCTATAGAGTGAGTAGGGAGGAGTGAGGGAGTGAGTGATTTCGGACACAGCCTAATGCTTTTTTTTTTGCCTACTAAATAGTATGGTAGTATGAGTATTGGGATGCAGGGTGGGAAGCGGCGTAGCACCTGGTGTCAAACACACACACACACACATACACACCTGTGGACACGCACCATGACGTGGCTGGTTCAACCACACATCCACATCTGGAAACGGGAGCGGTTTTGATTTGCCAAACGGTTTGCTGGCGTGTGACGTGTGGAGGAACTGTGGCAAAGGGGCCAAACATTCACAGTCGCTGTTAAAGCAGCTGATTTCACCGATCACCTCCATCGCACACGTTCCGACCCCCCCCCCGCTTTAAAGTGCCTGTCCCGTGAAGGAGAAGTCCCAGGTTTGATCAGCGGGCCCTGTCTGGATCACAGCTAAAACGCCCGGGGCAAAATGTAAATGTAAGATGTTTTTTTGTTTTTTTTTTTGAAGCTGTAATGCACTCCAGAATTCACAAGACCCCCCCCCCCCCCCCCCCCCCCTCCCCTCCTCTCCCCTCCTCTCCCACCACCACATAATTCGGATGTTTCCTCTTCATTGCTCGCTCGCCGAGTGGAGCTGCTCTGAAAGATTACCAGATCTGGGAGCCAGAAGGGGCGGCAGCAGCCTGGAGGTTAGAAAAAGCGATTGGAAACCAGCTGGGAAAAAAAAAAAAAAACGTTGGCAGGGAAGATGAATGAGAAATATTCTGCACCACCTCGGTAAATACCATCACAGAGCTCGCGAGCAAAGGCACTTAATCCCAGTTGCTCCAGTGAACTGTGTTTGCACCGGGCTGATCTCCGGTATGAATATGTTTAATAGTGTGAATATGCGGCCAGATGTTGCTGAAAAACAACCTTCGACGGATTAAAACAAAAAAAAAGTTACGAGTCCTGTTCCTTCTGCGCATATCTGCTCAAGAACAAAAGCTCATCAATACATCAGACATCAGGAGTGTCATTTTACTCGGCGAGGTCTTAATTCACCCACGATCCTTTGCAAAGCACCTTTATTTGTTTTAATATCCGTGCAATCAATCACTTTGCCGAGGGAGGCGTCACCTTTTCGATCGATACAGTGCATCAGGCGCATAATGAGTGTGTGTCGCAGCTCGGTGTGTGTGTAGCTGAGTGTGTGCTGCTTTCAAAAGAGAGCACTCACACACACACACGTACGAACACACACACACACACACACACACACACAAAAGTCGTCCTCTCGGCTTTGTTTTTCCAGTCTATGTGGGTGGCATCTGCCGCCCTGCACAGGCAAACACGCAGAATAATGATTTAAAAAAAAAAAAAAAAAAAAAAAAAAAAAAAAGGCAGCAGCTTTGAATTTTTGGTCAAAAATGAGATTTTTTGTAATCTGTGTGAGCCGGCGGCCGGGTCAGAGCAGGATAAGAGGATCAGGAATTACCTCTCACTGAGTCGACAAATCACCACGTTTTTTTTTTTTTTTTCAAAAAGATCTCATGAGCCACTTGGCCGGGCGGCAGGAGCAGGAGAGAGGGGAGGGGGCGGGGCGGCGGTGCACAAGCCTTACCTTGTAGACCTGCCCGTAGGTGCCATTGCCAACCAGCTCCACCAGCTCAAAGATACCAGCCGGGTCCTGGAGGAGAGAGAGAGAGAGAGAGAGAGAGAGAGAGAGAGAGAGTGGAGGGAGGATGAGGATGGGGAGAGATGAAAAAAAAAACAAGTTAGTCGAGAAACTATAGGTCTAATGAAACTGGATACAACATGGATGTAAGGAATTCAACGTGGAATTTCTAGTCCCTCCAACACACACACACACACACACACACACACACACTGGCAGGTTGACTGAGCGCTGCATACCTGTGAGAGCCTGTGAGAAGCCTCTGTACGAGCTCAGTTCTCACACACACACACACACACACACACACACTGCTGCTGACCCGTCCGCCGTGTTCGACTCCACTCACAAAATGTCACAGTGACACGAAAAATCACTTATTCATTCATTTTTTTTCCCTTTCTGGCTAAGTTTTGACATTAATCTGTCGATATTCAGGACAAACTTGCAGGTAAACCTGTTTCCCAAAATGTCACAATGATAAGAAAAATGGCTTTATGTTTTTAAGCTTTTTTAATCATTCTTTTTATTAAACCCTGCACCTCTTGAACAACAAAAAAAAGACCTAAAATGATCTTATAACAAAATGCCTTTACTTTTAGTTGCATGCACCTCGGTTTATCATCACATTCAGCTTCTTACAAAATGTCACGATGACATAAAAAAAAAAAGGCTTTTAAACCTTTTTAGCTCATTTCCATATTAAAACGTACGCTTATCCAATAATAAAAGTATTTTTGGCAAAACCAGCTCACTTTTACTTGCAGGTAATCTCTGTTTGCCGCGGTGTGACATCACAAAATGTTACAGTGACATGAAAAGCGACTTTTTATTTCGCAGTTTGAGTGTGTGTACCTCTGTGCAGGAACAGAAGACAGCAACTGTCCCATATTCAAAGAGCAAGATAACTTTCCTTTCACCTCCTTGTTCAACACCATGTTCCACTCCTTACTTACAAAATGTCACAATGACGTGAAAAATCACTTATTAGCTATTTATTTTTTCCATTTGAGGTATTTTTCTACATTAAAGCGTGCATCTACTCGACAATAAAAGACAATAAAAATATCTTTACTTTCACAGATCACAATAAATGTCACAGTGACATGAAAAAATTATGTTTTTTTTGTTAGCTCATTTGCAGTATATTAAAATGCATGCCTACTGAACACTAAGAAGTCATATTTTCATGATTAAATCTCTTTGTTTTCCTTGCTGGACAGCGGTCGCCTCGTGCTGTCCCAGCGCCAACAGCACCTCAGATTTCTGCATTTTTGTGTGTTCACCCCTTAAAAAAAAAAAAAAATGATTTCCTTTCTCCCTCAGACGGCATGGTCGCATCCCAGCGGCTGGAATTCATTTATTTTGTAGCAGCGAGAGTTTGTGACGGGTCAAGATTATCCGCAGAGTTACTTTCTGAGTTTGTTCGGGTCCAGCCCACGCAGCCCAGAGTCCCGCCCCCAACACCCTGCAAACACGCTAAATTATAGAAGCGAGATGCCGTCAAAATGCTGCCCGGTCTGTTTGTGTCACTGCAGCACTTTAGCCCTTCTGCTTGTGCTAAATACCCGCTGTGTTATGGTTATGATATCAGCACCTTTGAGTCTCCCAGTTTGAATAAGCAGCACGTTTGGTCCTGCTTGTGCAAGAAAGGCACATTTAGATGCTGCTTACCTCTATGAATTTATATGATACAGATGCATGCCAGGCTAAAAAGTGAGTAAACCCTTTCCATACAAATATAAAAGCTGCATTGAGGTGAGCGTATTGTCGACAACAACAAAAAATGACTTTATCATTAGGTTTAGGATTAGGTTATTATTAGGTTGATTAAATTATTAATTAGACTGTAAACACTTTACAAATCATTAATAAACCATTATAAACCAGCAATAGCAGTTTTCATACATTAATGTAGGCTCACTATTTGGCAAGATCAAGTAAGCTAAGCAGCTAGCAAGTGCAGCAGTAACTTGATCTTGCCAAATAGTGAGCCTGAATCAATGTAGGAAAACACTTTAACTTGTTCTTAATTGTTTATTAATTACATATAAAGTGTTTACAACCTAATGAATGGTTTATAATTTGGTTATTAATTAAGTTATAAACACTTTAATTAATAAAATCATTAATAAACCATTATAAACAAGTTATAACGCAATTTTCATACACCAACGCAGGCTCACTATTTGGCAAATGAAATAATCTAGGCAACTAGAAAGATCTGAGATTTAACAGGATAGATCAAGTGCAGCGGTAACTTGATGTTACCAAATAGTGAGCCTGAATCAATGTAGGGAAACAATTCTCATAACTCATAAATAAACAATTATAGACAACTTATAACACAGTTTGCATACACCGATGCAGGATCACTATTTGGCAAATAAAGCAACTTGATCTTACCAAATAGTGAGCCTGGATCGATGTATAAAAACTGTGTTTTAACTGGTTTATAATTGCCTATTAATGATTAAAGTGTTTACACTTTAATTAATACCCAAACCATTCATACACCCTTTCTCAGGGTCGTGTTGTAAAGTGGTGTTGGATCTCATGCATGATCCGATAACACTTCACAAACACGAAGATCCTTCCTATTTTCTACATGTGGAGTTAAATTTACTTGTTGAACCTGTAAACTTTCTCTGAAGATCTGGAGTGAAGTCTCTACCTTCATTTGGCCCACAGCTAAAAACAGATCAGCCCCAAATCTAAGCCATGGCTCCCTGGCCCCAGTCTGATCTGCCCGCTCGATGTCATGGAAATCAGTTTTTGATTCTGATGAAAGACATCCAGGTGAAATCAACACCTCCATGAGAAGCCCATGAGCAAGGCACTTCACCCCCAGCTCTTCCCTGCGCGCCTCTGACTGAGGCAGCACACGAGTGTGTGTTCAGTGTGATCACTGACCGAGTGACTGAGGACACACCGTGCAGGATAGCTATGGACAACAGGGCTATTCACACACATACACACACCTAAACACACACAGGCAACACACACACTCACACACACATGCCTCCATACACACCGAGTGCATCTGGGAGATTATCTTATCTTTTTGTGTGATTAAAATACAAACGCCGTCCAAAAAACATGATCTTCATCTTCCAAGCATACCTGTGTATGTGTGTGTGTGTGTGTGTGTGTGTGAGCCTAGAGTATATGAGCGAGCTGGGAATATTACAGTAAAGGACTGAAAGCCTCCTGAGGGAGATTATCTTAAAAAGCAGCGCTCCTTTTCACTCAAGGTCACACAGAAGCATCTAATCCTGGAACAGTGAGCCAGGGACTCACACACACACACACACACACACACACACACACACGAGCACGAGCCTGTAATTGTGTGTACAAGCGCACACATAGGCTCTAACACATTGTGAACGCCACAAAAAATTCAGACACAAAAATATGCCTGTAAATCCATTCGCATGCATTAAAACACACCATTTTCCACAAACAAACTGTGAAATACACACCGATTTACAAAACCGAGACCTCACACGGTGATCAGGAACCTTCAAAATGAACATCCTGATCATACCAGCCTCTCAGCAGAGCTAGTGATGCACAACTCCCACATTTTTTGGAATCAGCTCCGACTCCTGAATCGACTCCATAAATGATGTCATGTAGGAAGCGCTGGAAGTGCTACAAAGACGGAGACGAGTCAAGGGCCACATCTCTCGCCTGCTACGCCAACTGGCCAATCAGCGAAGCCAAAACGACGGACTCGGCAGACAGAAGGAGAAAGAGCCGGTTCTAATGTAGTCGGAGTCGCTGAACTTGATCCGACTCCAACTCTGCAGCTCGTCTGAGTCGAAGAACCGACTCTTTCGTAATCGACTCTCCATCACTAAGTCTGCTGGCTACCAACTGAACAGAAATGCACTGGCAAAATGGAAGGAATGAAGTGTGAAATAACAAAAAGATGTGCTGTGGATGTCATTAATACTGTACAGATGTCTAAATGTTGATGAGCTAATTGTTGGAGGACCCTTAATATGAAAATAATATGAACATAACACAGGGCTGGCTTCACAGTACATGCAGTTAACTGGAAACACACATCTTCACATCCTGGGATCGTTCTAAGTGTCGCTCTGTCCTCCATCAAGTATTCAATGTCACATCTTTTTTTTTTTTTTGGCACTTGACTTTTATTTCCATATTCATCACTTCAGTAATCTCAATGTCACATCTACTGGTTGAAATATCATTAGCACTACTGGAGAGGTGGTGGCTCAGATCCTGTGTTTTCTGAAAATAAAAAAAGAATAATAATCTCCATACCAGCATTATATCAATACCTAAGGAATATGGGACCTTAGGAATGAAGGACCTTGGGGACAAAGGACCTTTGGAACATAGGACCTTAAGAACATAGGACTTTGGGAACACAGAACCTAAGGAACTAAAGAACATACCACCTTGGGAACACAGAACTTAAGGAATGCAGGACCGTGTGAACATAGTCCCTTGGGAACAAAGGACCTTGGGAACACAGGACCGTAGGAACATAGGACTTACATAACATAGCACCTTGGGAACATAGTCCCTTGGGAACAAAGGAACTTAGGAACACATGACCTTAGGAACATAAGACCATGGGAATGGAAGACCTTGGAAACAAAGGATCTTGGGAATGCATGTCCTTGGGAACATGAGACATAGGGGAAGAAAGGATCTGGGGAACAAAGGACCCTGGGAACATAGGACTTTGGGAACAAAGGACCCTGGGAACATAAGAAACTGGGAACAAAGGACCTTGGGAACATAGGACATTAGGAACACAGGACTTACATATCATAGCACCTTGGGAACATAGTCCCTTGGGAACAAAGGAACTTAGGAACACAGGACCCTTAAGAACATAAGACCATGGGAATGGAGGACGTTGGATCTTGGGAATGCATGTCCTTGGGAACATGAGACATTGGGAAGAGAGGATCTGGGGAACACAGGACCATGGGAACAGAGGACTTGGGAACATAAGACCATGGGAACAAGGGATCTTGGAAATGCATGTCCTTGGGAACGTGAGACATCGGGAACAAAGGATCTAGGGAACACAGGACCATGGGAACATTGGACCTTTGGAACGTATGACCTCGGAAACACAGGACCTTGGGAATGGACAACCTTGGGAACAAAGGACTGTGGGAACATAGAACCATAGGAAGACAGGACTGTGGGAATGTAAGACCTTGGGAACAAAGGATCTTGGGAACCCTACAGTATATGAGCGAACACAGGCCCATGGGAACAAAGAATTCTGGGATACCATACTCGCTATGTGCACGGTGATGACGTCATGCGAACAGAGACGCTCTGATTGGGCTGAATCACAGAATATAAAAATGTTGAGTTGAGGAGGTGAACAAAGGAGAACCAGACTCACAGCGGGGGGCGGGGGCTGGGGGGGGGGGGGGGGGGGGGGGGGGGGGGGTGAGGAGGAGACAAAATGGGAGCAGTGGATTTGAGAGGGAGGTCATGCACTGGACAAACGGGAAATGTCTGTGATGAGCTTTTTGCGTCACACTGAAATGTTTCCCCCAGCGCTCCCTACTCGGTCCTGAGTGACCTAATTTCCAGTAGTCATACCACAGAGGGAGACCAAGGAAGAGAGGGAGAGAGAGAGAGCGAGAGAGAGAGAGAGAGAGAGAGAGAGAGAGAGAGTCTGCCTCTGAGTGCAGTGAGGAAGCAGTGAATAGGAAGTAAATCCTTATTGTTTTATCATTGGTGACTGTAAGTGGAGATGATGGAATATAAGTCGTATGTGTGCGTGATGCGTGTGTGTATGTGTGTATATGTATATGTGTGTGTGTGTGTGTGTGTGTGTGTGTGAGAGAGAGAGAGAGAGAGAGGAAAAAAGAGAGAAAGAGACAGATGAAATGAGGGAAGGTGAGTCAGACTTGCCAGTCTTTCACTCTCCACAGGGGGCAGAGATGTGAATATCTGTTCTTTCACACACTGGGGTTGCAAAATGCACATACACACACACGCACGCACGCACGCATGCACACACACACACACACACACAGTCCGACTTAAAAAAAAAATAACCATCTCTTTTCTCTCACACCCTTGATTTCTCAATCTCTCTCTCTCTCTCTCTCACACACACACACACACCCTCACACACATAAACACACACAAACACACACACACTTCAACAAAGACTCAGCCTAGTTTTAACAGGATCATACTGTACACACAGCATACATGCCTCTTGCTTTCTCTATCTCTCTCTCTCTCTCCTCCTCAGTCTTTCTCTCTTTCCACCACACACACACACACACACACACACACACACACACACACACACACAAATACAAACAGCCACACACACTCAACCCAGTCATGTCCAGACTTGATTGTTGCTCTGCAGGTACAATCATGTTGCATTAAGCAGCAGGGAAAATGAGCGCTGTGCAGCTGCTTGCATCTTGTAGCAGCATAAGACTGGGAGCTGCCACACACACACACACACACACACACACACACACACACTGTCACACAGGCTGACACACACAGTGACACACAGGTGTTTACTTATGCATATCTGAACTGCTGCCTCCAACACACATGCACACACAGTTTCTTTATAACTGAAGCCTATAGCCTACGTGCTATTTCACCATCCCTGTCTGTCTGACACACACACACACACACACACACATTCCGACAGTGTCTGACAGTATGTCGTTCATTACACCTCATATCCTCTTGGCTGCACGCGCACACTCACACAAAACAACATACACACACACTCATACATATACACACACACACACACACACATCAGCCACTGCGATGCAATGCTGCTGTCGCCACAACATCACGAAATGGCGGAACGAGCTCCTGTTGCGGTTATCACATTATTCACGGTGTGTGTGTGTGTGTATCTATGCGCGTGCGTGTATGCGTGTGTATGTGCGTGCGTGTGTCCTGTGAATCTGCCAGTGAGCAGGCGTGAGGCCGCGCGACAGGCAGCTTAACATCTGCCCCAAATAGTACAGACAGCCTGTATTTATGCTGTCCAACGCACGCACGCACGCACAGACGTGCGCACGCACGCACACAGAAGCTCAGGGCCTCGTTACATCACGTTCCAATTGTTGAGAAAAAAAAAAGCAGCACAAAAGGGCTGGAGGAGTGTGAGAGGAGGATGAAACGATCAGTCCATCCTGCCCGTCTGTGACCACATGATCCCACACTCAATTATCCGACCTGATTTCCTCAATCACTGACTGTTAACCCCCCATACACACACACACACACACACACACGCACACACACAGAGGCACGCACACGCACACTACCGGGCGGGGGTGGCAGCAAAACCCGAGGCGCAGGGAGACGCATCCTTGCGCGGCCCTTAACGGTGGATGGAGAGGGAGAAGGAGGCGGGGGAGGAGGGGGGGCAGGTGCTCAGCAGACCCCCCCACACCCCCCCACCCTCCTCCATTTCAACAAGCACATGCACACGCACGCACACTCACACACACAGACATTTACCCGTAGTGCAGACAGGTCTATCTCGTCCAGACTCCGGGCAGGGGAGTCGCTCGCCATGGTTCTCTCGGTAAACACGGGACTCAAAATGGAAGCTTCCTCAACGACCATCGACCATCGAGAGGTGGAGAGATGGGGGGAAACACTCAGTCCTTTAAAACAAATATCCCCCCCACCCCCCTAACGCCTCCCCCCCCCGCGCCGACCCGGTACAATCCTGTGGTCCAGCGAGCGATGCTGAGACGGTCACCAGCCGCGCCGGAGGTCCGCAGCCCCGAAAAGGCGGTGAGGAGAAGCGCGCAGCTGCAGGAGCCGATGTGCGGTGCGGAGCTCCAGGTGCTACATGCTGCTCTGCACGGTGAGCGCGGTGGCACAGACCCCCCTCCCCGTCTGGACAGGCAGAGGACGGGGGGAGAAGAAGAGAGAAAAAAAAAAAACACGCAAACACACACACCACACACACACACACGCACGCACACACACACACGCACACTCACACACACACACGCACGCACACAGCGAGAGCGCACAAGAGCCAGCCGAGGCGCACTCGCAGAGACGCGCACACGCAAAGGCAATGAAAGGCAATGAGGAGAGAGGAGAGCGGAGCGCACACCGTCAGCCTGTCGGTGGCGGAACTACGCGCTTCCCGGGAGTGGCCTGCAGGCTGCACTACAGACAGAGACGCCCACAATGTCACACACACCTCTCCTGGGTGTGTGTGTGTGTGTGTGTGTGTGTGTGAGAGAGAGAGAGAGAGAGAGAGACACTCATCTAAGTGCAACACATGCACACACACGTTAACAGTTATTGAAAATATCATTACTCATCACCATTTTCACTGCATTTATTGTTATTATTGTTATTATTATTGATGATGATGATCCTTGCTGTAGCTGTTGCTCCTCCCCAACTCATGTTCTCATAGTGTATGCCATGTTACTATATTATATGTTTTGTTATGTGATCTAGTGTCAAGATCAGGTTGATTTAGAGGCGAGAATTCGCATTTTACAGTCTCCAAGGGTTTGACTTGCCCTCAAGTCGATCCTCTGGGTGCCCCCTCCCCCCCGAAAAAACACACACATGAAACTGGGAAAAATGGAATGAATCTTGAGAGGGACCACAGACAGAGGAGACCCCTACCTGGCCAGACAGGTGTGCAAATGGTAAAAAAATTAAATTTGGTGTGAACTGAGTGAGCAAATAACCAAAGTCATACAGTCATAATGCAAAAGAAAACACACTGGCAGACAAAATAAAGACAACAAAAACAGCAGGAGGCCTTTTAGGTTATGTTATGTTATGTTATGTCATTATACAGTATATGTTGTTATCATATAGTATGTAATGTTTTGTTATATTATCATAGTCATTACATTATGTTATTCTACAGTAGGCTACATTATCATAAGTTATGTTATACCGCTATCCTGTTTACCCATGGAAATGTGCTAGAGACACTTCACTGAACTCAACTGAATTAGATTGAACTGAATTGAGTGTGTGTGTGTGTGTGTGTGTGTGTGTGTGTGTGTGTGTGTGTGTGTGTGTGGTTACCCAGATGATTCACAGCTTAAACACAAACACAGAATCTCCTTTACTTTGATTTAGCATGACAAGGCGTCAGTCCCAGCACACTAAGCTCATGGACCCTCTTGATTATCAGCTGATGTATGAAGTGTGTTGGTATTGATCATTTTATTGACATGTCATGCAGTCCAGGTGCCCCGACACACACCGGCCTCCACTTCACATCTCACTGTCACTGTGTGACGATACACAGGTTCTTCTAACAGGTTTTACAAATAAAGTGCATCCTTTTATTTATTTATGTTTTATTGAGTTAAAGGAATGCTCCAATGCTTTGTGCAAAATCCCCTTTTTCCAACTTACTCACTCTGAGACAAGATGTTTGGTACCATTTCCACCTCTGGACGTCCAGCGGTTCAGTTCCTGTGGGTAGCATTTCATATTAGCTTAGCATAAAGACTGGAGGTAAATGGGAGTCGTTAGCCTAGCTCTGTCAAAGTGCGAAAATAAGACCTTTATTTCAAATCCACATGTGTAAATAAGACAGCTTCAGAGTTGCTGTAAGGTTTCGTTTTTCACTTGGACGGAGCCAGGCTAACGACTCCCATAGACTTCAAGTCTTTATGCTAAGCTACCAGGAAATGCTAACCATAGGAACTGAACCACTGGACGTCCAGAGGTGGAAATGGCATTGAATATCCTGTCTCAGTCTGAGTAAGTCAGGAACAGAGACGTCAGAGTATTCCTTTAACTTTGAGAGTCTCTAGAGATTGAAATGTCTTTTCTGAGGGAGACCCGGCCGAGGTCGCACTCCATTTACAGTTTGAACAGAATAAAACACAGCAGATGGGAAACACAGACATCAAACACACAGAAGAAGAGAGGCGAAATCCAGCTCAAATGAGGCAGCTACATCCCAGCAGAGGAACATCCATTTGTTCCAAAGGGCATCTGAAATTATTCATCGTTTGCATGATCTTTCAACAGTCAGATATGGAAATCATTTTCACTGTAAAGCCAAACTCCATCAAGTAAATCAAAGCAGAATACAGGAATGTCAAATGGTTCATGCCTCATTTTCTAACTCTGAGTGTTTTCCTCTGTGTTTTTGCTTTAAGGACACGGAGACAAAACGCCCTTCGCCTTTGGTTCAATCAGCACTAAACTGTTGAATATGCTGAGGCTGGAGAGGCTGGCTGCATGAATGGATGGATGGATGGAGAAGCACAGTATCTGCGGCCCTGTTTGTTCTGGAGCCGGCTGAGTCACTCAGCGCCGTCTCACCCTCTCACTCTCTGTAAGCTGCATGTCATGTCTCGTTACGTAACGGCACACACTCCTTGTAAATGTGAGTTACTTGGAGATTAAGTCATTCTGAGCGAATTACCAACCCTTCTGCGGCGTCTGACACACAGAAACGTCTGATTGCATGGGAGGATGTTTCATTTTTAGCTGTCTTGAGGCGACTTCCTCTGCTGTCATATCATGCGACTTTGATGCACAGCAGATTCATCTCTACTGGGCAAATATATCCCAATTTTGAAAAACAGAAAAAAATCCACATCCTCACTCATTATGTCCACTCTGGATTTAGTCTGTAAAAGTTTTTTTGTACCTCATGCCAACCAAAAACCCAAGTTAAAGTACTTCAAACCATCAGGTGTTTTACTTTTATGCCGTGTCATTTTTCAAGCGTAGGTGTCACCTTTTTTGAAGCGGTCGATGTGTAATTTTGGTGCAAAACTCGCCGAGCATGTCTTTATTTAAGCAGGAGCCAAGCATTTGCATAATTATATAGCATTATGAACATTTACATAACTACAGAGGGTGTGTGTCGCCTTTTACCCCCGCGTGTTTGGATCTCATTTTGGATTCAAAACCTTCATTTAATCACCTTCTTTAATGTCATTTAGGGAACAATCCAACACAATGATAGCAGAGAGAGGAGAAAAAAAATAAATAAAAAGGAGAGAAAGGGAATGAGCAGCTCATCCCAAAATGATGCTGTGTGGAGGTTTGCTGTCACAATGGCGCCATCCAGTGGCAGAGACAGGAACTGCATGAGGCAGAAAATGGCACTTAGAGGAAGAAAGAGGGAGAGAGAATGGCATTGCATAAGCTAAGTGGAGGTATTATGAGGGCAAAGCTCTTTTCATTTTCCATCAGTGGCAAATTTTTATTTCCCCGACATGCTGTTGTTAAGACTTGTGGAGAGAAGAGAGCAGCAATAATGGCAGATTATAAAGCTGGGTGGATGGTGTGTGTGTGCGTGTGTGTGTGTGTGTGTGTGTGTCAGAGGTTTTAGGGGCAACAGCTAAAAATGTAAAGTATATAACATGCATTTTTTTTCTCTAATTGATTTATTTTTGCTCTTGTTCAGCTCTGATGTTGGTGATCATTGGTGTTTCTGAATTTTCTGAGCCGTGCGTGTTCGATAATGCAAGACATACCTGTATCATAGCTGATTTTGTAAATGCATGGGTGTGTTTGTCTCCTCTGTGCTTTTCAAACACGTCTTACAGCGTTATGTCAGCCAGACGCTTCCCCAGTGATGAGCGTTTTGTTGGCAAAAATTTCAGTTTCCACAGCATTTCACTTTGACACGACATAGCAGGTAAACACAGGTGTGACCAGTGATGAATAGTTATTGGTGCATGTTGGCTCACTGGAAAGGCCCTGTGACATAACGTGGACCTTAAATATAATTAATTTCATCGATAACAGCTGTGGTTTACCTGCTGCATGTCAAAATGGCTGTGGTGAGAAAGCCTGTGACTGCATATCTAATGAATTCTGAGTCTAAAAAAAAAAAAAGAAAATTAATGAAACAGTAAGAAGAGAAATCCACATTGCTGGCGGATGTGTTTTAACTCCTGGAACAAAACACATTAGATGTCATGTGCAGCCTAACCGCTCAACACGGCCTTCATTTTGGGCATTTTCTTTAAAAAAAAAAAAAAAAAAAAAAAAAAAAAAAAAAAAAAACATTAAAATTTTCTGTTCCAGCTTATAAACTTCATCATCATCATCACCATCATCATCATCAAAGTATAGCTGAAACTCCTTTTTCTTCATCAAAAGCACTCGAAACTCCAGCCAGATCTTCTTAAACCAAAATTTTGTAAATGTTCCTTTTTTATTTGAATTTGTGTAAGTCATACTGAAAAGATATGTGTGAGTTTTCATGCGTGTAACTCCCTCTCGCTGCAAAGAATTTAAAAGGACATAAAAACCCAAAGTCCTCTGACAAATGAAGGGACTGGGCAGGAGCTGCATTACCAAACAAACAAACAAACAAAAAAAGAGTCTTTTTGTTTGTTATTTGTTTATTTGGTTTGTTTCAAACATTTGCTATAAGGACACCTGGCACACAACTGAATAAATGTTGGCAGAGTTTGGCGATGGAGCGGAAAATTTACTTACACTTCAACTTTTCGTTCAACTTTTTCCGTTTCAAACTGTGATTTCAGTTTAATTCGCTGCGCTGAGGCTCACTCTGCTCTCTGCAGAAAGGTCACCAGGGATTTCAGCGTTTGCTTGGTTCTGATACACCGTGCACTCAACTGTGACAATAACTCTTGTTTTTAATATGAGTGTGTATGTGTGTGTGTGTGTGATAAAATGCATGGCCTTGGTTTAGTGTGAAGGTTATCGTCTTCATCTCTGAACCTTGAGCCTTGTTAATCTATAAAACACATCTCACTGTAAATACACACCCAATATCATCCACGTGTGTGTGTGTGTGTGCGTGCATGTGTGTATTTGTCATTTTCAACTTTCTATACCATTAAAATTATGAAAATAATTCCTGTAAATATGAGGTATTATAAGGGAGCAGCTCACATCACACTCACAACAGCATCTATTGCTAAAAAACACATTTGCATCCAAACACACACACACACACACACACACACACATGAGAGCAGCAGCTCAAACGTCTGAAGAACGGGGCGTCAGAGGCCTCGCCCATGAACAACCACATGGTTCGTGACAGTTAATACCGAATTTATTCCATCAACTCACGAAACACAACACATGACACGGTACTGCAGGTCGTTTTTAAGGGTCTGCCACAAGAAATGAAACCAACAGTCTGTGCAAAAAGTGCAATTCATACAGAGACACAGTGATTAGTAGAGAGTCGAGAGAAAAGACCGAGCAGAGCAGTGGTTCCCAACATTTACACAGGCTGGTTTAAACCTGAAAAAAAAAAAAGAAAAGACCAAAAAAAAAAAAAAAAAAAAAAAGACCCAAAGGCCGCACACAACCACCAACATGTCATTTATTTATTTTTCATTTTGGCTTTTCAAGCTACTTTACTTGGTTAATCGCTGGAGAAGAGGCCTAGAGGCTACGAAGAACTTTTTTTTTTTTTTTGGTAAAGAAAAGTGGAAGTCATCACAAAGATTAAAAACATGATCATGAATCTGTAGTTTATTATAAATACACATATTGTTGTCATGTTCCATAAACCATCTTGCGACACGCTGAGAACCACCGGAAGAGGAGGTAGAGCGACGGGGAGGTAGAGAGGAAGATTAAGAAGAACGACACGTTTAAGGTCCCATTTTGTCCGTGAAGCTGGCAGACACAGTGAACGCAGCTTTGTTTTACAGGCACGCCGTTTTAGCAAAACATCAAACAGCATCAATAAGAATAATTATGTTTTTTTGTTGTTTGTTTTTTTGTTTTTTTGTTTTTTTCCATGGAAGCTCCTCGGCTTGCACGGTTCATGCTCTGAGCGGGATTGTTGAATGGCAACGCGTTGTTTTCATGCTTCATCATCAGATACAGTACGTACAGCGTCGTGCAGAGCAGAATACACACCCACATGGAAGACACTGAATAAGGCTGAACACACTGCGCTACGCTGCGTTCCAGGGAGGTCAGGAAAATCGGAAATTCACACTTTGCACCGGAGGGAAATAAAACAATAAGACAACAGTTCAGCCCTTAATGTCAGACGTTTGGGACATGCAGGTTATCTGATATTTTGATTAATCACAAGTAACTAATTACATTTACTCGTTTTTGGTCTAATTGAGCAGCTTTTTTCTTTACTTGTACTTTTTTGGAGTATTTTTAAAAGTCAATAATTTTAGTTTTACAAATGATCAATGACAGATTGTGGACGCTTTCACAATAAAAGCTCAGTCAGCAAAGAGGAGAAGAGGAAGCTGCGTCTGCTTTGTTGGTTGTGCCTCATTTCCACATTTCACAATAAAAGCTGCACCTTGAAAAACTGCAGGTAGTCAATGAAAGTGACACCATTTAGACTCAAATGGCAAAAAAAAAATGTGGAATAAGTGTGGGGGAAAAAAGGGAAACATACTGAGATCCATGTTGACTCAACCATCACATGACGTGCTTTATTCCACATGTGTCAGTTGAGTTCAGTTTAGTGTAATGCCCCTTTAAAGGGAACTCAGTCACTTTTACTGCCAGGACATTTTAAATGAGACACTTTTGACTGCAGTAGATTTTTACAGCACAACTTCTTCTCCTGCAGTCAAATACCAGCAGAGGAACAGTACTTCTACTTCTGCGATTAATTTGAACACATTTATAATCCTGACAATATAGTTTGGGTTTGCTTTTGAGCATTGCATGACCTTAAATCTATCAAAGCACTTGTGTGGAAAAAGATGTGAATGTAAAAACAGAAACTTCCGACTGACTTTGACTGGAACGCAGCATTTTAAAGAACTTTGTCATGCAGAATCTCACTTTCTCACTTCGAATAGGCCAAAAAAACAGGACTAGAAAAGACCAAAAACATGAAAATAAAAATAATCCCAAAAAACACATTGTCATTTTTAAGGCATAGTACAGAATCCACAGTGGAGCGATACGTGTTTATTCATGTGTGAGGAATGTGAATGAAGATATGTGTTGTAGTAACATAGAGGCTAGAGTCTGTCTGTCAACCTTGGCACTTGTCGTGATTTTCCTGTTGGATGAAAAATTTTAAAAGCACGGGTTCAAGGGGTTAGCGAGAGGAGACACATATATATATATATATTTATATATTTTTACGTGGCAAGACACAGACATACAAGTCAATTGTTAGACATCGGCTGAAGAGCACCGAATCCTTCTTCCTTCTGTTTCTCCGCCGCCGTCTTCATACAAGTGTTAGTGTCTTTTCGAGCATCGGAGTCGACATGCGGAGGTGCGGCCCCTGAACGTTGCATAGTGTTATCCAACAGTGGAGGTCCCAGGACACAGGAGCGACTCGGGCCCCCAGGAGGCGATCGCTTCCATTCTCCACATCTTCCCCCTCCTTCTCCTCCTCCTGTTTTCGTGTAAACGTGAGGTCGATGCCCGGGTTTGTCAGGCACTGTAGAGTTCAATGCTCCGTTTGCTGGTAGAGTTCTGTTCATGTTCATGTTCATGTGTGATTGCGTGTTAAATGAGTCCGTGTGTATGCGTTCGGTGTAAGTTGTTATGTGCATGTGTATGTGTAACTGTACTAGTGATGCATTGAGGTGCATTCAGTGGTCCTGATGGTGCAGAGGCTTTGCAGCTGGACCATTAAATCTACCTGCAGCCACGTCTGGTGCCGTCATGGAGGCCAGGTGTACAAATTATGCAAAAAATAATCAAAATAAATATGAAACAAGCAGCTACAAACATGGAGCAAGGTAACACAGGTTGTTGTGGTACTGTTAGCGTGCTAATCCTAGCTGCTAATCAATGTCCTAATTTCACCGTGTTTCACTTCTTATTTCCTCCCAGATTCTGATCAAATTTCACACTCGGCCCATTTGCTGTTTTTGGTTTTTGAAGCTATAGCCTGTCATCGCTGCTGTTAGCCATTAAAACACGCCCCGCCAAAAATGCAGTCATGATGATTAGCATACCAGCGTCTTCACTGAAAACATCTAAATTTCCTGGTTTAGATAATTCAATATATCAGTGGATGTGGATATATTTGATGGCAAGTGGACAAGTAAGGTCCCGGCAAGCTGTGAGATCCAGCTAACTGTCGGCTAGCTCGCTAACTAGCCAGCAGGCTAATTTACCGAACCGACTGGTGCTAAAGTCCAGATAAAACGGCATTTTGAGAGCATCTATTGTCCGTATGGTGACGGGTTTCCTGGTGAAACAGGATATACAGGCGGGACGTGACGCTGGGAATTTGATTTGAACGTTGGAAAAAGAAAAGGGCGCGTCTTTACAAACATGGGGATTTACAGCGACTCAAAAAAGGCGGGAAACAACTGAAGACACGAGATACTGTTGCTAACTGGCTAACTAGCTAATCAAAGCTCATTGCCGCTAAAAGCAGAAGACTGACTGACAGGTGGATGTCATTATATTATTGTTTGAAATTAGCTGGTTCATGCACACGTAAGCACGCATAATATTTCATTGTACAGGAAGAAAAACTGATATATTTTGATCTAAGAATACAAAGAAATAGATTTTTGGAAGTGTCAACTTGATAAACAGATGCACAATATGAGCAGGGATGTGATTTAAAAGCGTTTTAAAGGCATTTTTAATTCCATCTCGACTTTAACACACAGTGCAGCTTTTAGTCGTTAGCCTGTTAGCACAGCTAGTTTACAAAACAGATGTGTGTACGAGACGGGGATGTTAGCTGAACAGATAACAGGATCTGTTACACAAAACTGATTGTAATGTCGCTGTCAAGTGAAAACCTAGTATCTCCACTTTAGTGATTTTCACGTTTTAGCTTAATTTGGGTATTTACGTGCTTGTCTGTGGGTTCAGACAGCTCCACAAGCCTTGGGGCTGTGAAACCTTTACAAAAGTGTTTATATAAACTGAAACAGGTACAGTGGTCAATTATAAAGACAAGACTCCTTTCCTTCATTTCTGAAAAGTTGATATTCAGGAGATACAAGGTTTTGGTTGGACATTAGTGATGTGTTTCTATGGAGAAATGACCAGTTCCAGTTCAATTCTGTTGACAGGAACATGTCCTCTGGCCAAAACTATTTATTTATTTTTTGTACAAATAAAAATGACTTTAGAATATCAGCTAAATCTGTTAAAGCTGAGAACCTCCATTATGGCCACCAGAGGGCGCGTTATGACACTGAAAGCCTCTGCATGATGTGTATCTGTGTGTGTGTGTGTGTGTGTGTGTGTGTGTGTGTGTGTGTGTGTGTCCCCGTCTCAGGTCCAGACCTCCATGGGCACCATGGCCTCCTTGGAGCCGATGGGGGGAAGCAGGTTCTGCTCGGACAGGAACTGAAGGGGGAACTGGACCAGGAAGCCGCGGATCTTCCTCAGCTCCTCGTGGGCGCGGGCCGGGTCCTCCTTCTCCAGGCCCGGCTTGGCCCGGTAGCTGTCCAGCTCCAGGATGTTTCGGACGTCACTGGACGGCAGGCAGCGGAAAACCTGCAGGACGGAGAGAAGTCAGGAGTCTCTCTTTGTGTTTCAAGGCTGCTTTTAATGCAATAATCGACAAGATGCTCTTATTTTAACCTCTTTATTCTGTCCTTCTACTGGTGTGTGTGTATGTGTTATACCTACAGTGTGTGTGTGTGTGTGTATGTGTGTGTGTGTGTGTGTTGACTGCAGTTGGGATTTTTGCAGAGAAGACCTCCCAGACCCCAAGTGTTTAGACTTGAGTTTTTCTGAACTGTCAGCAGCTGTGTTTCCATTAAACATCCAAATTATTGCAAAAAATAAATGCCACAAAAAAACCAAGATAGTCTACAGCTGCAGAGAGAAACATCCTAGTTGTCCAAATCCAATATGATGAGCAACATCTTCTAATGGATGTAAATGGAGACCCAAAATGAAGCTGGTGTTGCACTGACCTTCTGGTAGATGGTGGCGTTGCGAGCGCCGGTGGCCATCCACACCTCCTTGTAAAAGTGGTCGCTGACGGGGTCCGACACATCGATGGAGGCGTCTCTGTTAGCACCCAGGATCATCCTGACAGGAAGAAGAAGAAAAAAAAAGATGGAAACGTTCAGAAACAGACGAGCAGCAGACGGAGATGACAGGAGGAAGCTCTGAGGCAGGAAACTGCAGGCTGACAACGTGACGGCATCAATAGGATCATCAATATTTCAAGAATCGACTTAAGCAGAAGCAAAATCTTAAAAGCGGCTCATCTGAAATGAACTGAAAGTTTCTGGGTTACAATAACTTTGTGAGGTGAAATCTCTTCCCTGCACTTCTAAAATGACAAGTGCACAAAGCTTGAACTCGATTCTTTTTTCTGAAAATTTCGGCAGAAAATAAAGGCAGATAATTATCCTCTCCTCTCTGCTTCCCTGAGTAAGGCTACGCAATTTGTCAAATGTAGCAAAGTAAAATACAAGCAGTAAAAAAAAGTAAAACTAAAATTGTTAACTGTGAAAAAAAAAAAAAAATCAGAAAAGGCACCAGAGGACAGAAATGCACGAGTCAGAGCACCAGTATGCTCACAAGAGGTGTTAAAATTGATTAAGACACAGAAGTGTTAAGAAACATAATTGTAAATGAGACCAGAGCCTGATATGAAGTTCAAGTCCAGTAGGAAAAAATAAAGAACCACACATAAACCCTTGTACATAGACCTGATTGCTACAAATAAATGGAGATAAAGAGAGAGCAGATAGGTCATCTTAAAAAAACACATATCCTATAAAAGCCTATAATTTGGATCATAGGAGATTTAAATGAAGGTTGTAAAATTATTTAGAATTTATGTTTATTGAATTTTTTTTTTTTTAAGTTGGCTGGGTCATAACACACTAATGTGCTTCTGTTGGCCTCTTGGTGCACGCTCCTTTTTGTATTACTGACCACTTTCTTTGGTAGTTCACTCTATCTCTTTATGTGTATGCAAATGCATGTACATTTTTAATATGCATGTGATTACATTAGTGAATAGTTGTGCAAATAGTTGCTGTGTTATGCCTTGTCAACATGATGTTTAAGTGACTTGATTTTTCATGTAATGTGTCTGCCATAATGAAAGAAAATGGCGAAAAATTTAAATTTGGTCACAACAAAAAAAAAAAAGCCCCAAAAGACACAAAAAGCAGCCGAGCGGCACCTGAAGCAGTCGAGGCGGAGCTGCAGGGCGTAGCGTCCCGCCTGGTACGGCTGTCCGTCCATCACCGACGCCACCGTCTCCGAGTCCTCCACGATCACCGCCACCTCGCTGTCCCGCTTTCCCAGCATGCTCCTGTCGTTGATGTTGGCAGAGCCTGCGGCACAGAGGCGACACAGGACGGCGGTGATGACGACAACCACCAGCAGATGGCGATACAGGACTTTCTTTAAACACTTAAACTCAACATGAAGATACTTTGATCGTTCAACGGTTGAAAAAATCCTCCTTTTCATCAGGTTGAGAGCTACACCTCAAACATGCTTTAACTCTAAAACAGATCTATTTACGAGGGAGGAAATTGATGACTGCATATTTTAAATTATACACTGAGTTTCGACTCGAGTTTGCAGAGTCTAAAATAAAACCCTGTTTGACCCGTCGAGGTTTCAGCTCAAGCAAAAAACACCAAAACCGTCCGATTTCAAGGAGAAAACGTAACATCTGCAGTTTGGTGGGCGCTTTCATCCGCAGCCCTTCAGCCCCGTGTGTATTTTTAGTGCAGCGGCCCCCAAACATTCATACTGCTGGTGCTGAACCCCACACACACACACTTTCCCTTTGTCTCAAATGACTTTTTATACATTTATATAGCCTCTAATATCTCCCCTCTCTGCTTGGCGTATTTACTGCACGTACCATCTGTTGTCTGCTTGTTATCAAACCAAATGTCATGAATTCAATGATAAATTCAAAGATTTCAAGCTGTAAAGAGGATCTGCTAATCTGAAGGCATAAAGGCAGTGTTGAGTTACGACTGACTTGCATCTTACTGCTAATATTCCAGTATTGTTTTACTAATAATTACAACTTTTCTGATTTTTTTTTTTTTGTCATTATTTTTGCTGCAAGTGTTTTCTAAAATTCATTATCTCATCATTTTCTGGCAATTTTCTAGTTATGTTTTACGAATGTCGAATTTGCCAGCTGTCTTTGAAACAAATCAAGTGAATTTGTAAGTTTAAAGTTAATCCACAGTGCCCTCTCCAGTTTATTTTCTGTTTATTTTATTTTATTTTATTTTTTTTTATCTTAATTAGCTGACTGCACCAGCTATTTTTTCAGGATTACAGGCTAAACGGTTGCAGCAGAATAATGTGTGGTGTACAGGCCGTTGTTTCATGCTCAGGCTACAGAGGTACTGCGCATTTCTAATTTCTAGTGTATTTATCATATTGTGTGTACTTATTGCATTGAGCTACTAGGTTCCTAAATTTCCTCCATCTGTCTATCTATAAAATGGATCTGTAAGCAGCTGCTGTCATGTGAAAACCTTTTAATGCCTCCTACGAAACCTGTTATTGTTCATAATTCCTGAGAAAATGACATTCTGGAGCAAAAATGTGAAACGTGCAAATGCCTGGCAGGTGCGCGCTGAGCCGGTGCGGCGTGTTTACCGATGATGACGGTGTTGTCGTCGGCGATGAGCATCTTGCTGTGGACGTAGATGAGCTCGGTGACCAGCTTGCCCTCCAGCTCGGCGTGCGTCCGCAGCCCAGCGAACGAGATGTAGTTCATCCACTGGTCTCCCACTGGAACACAGGCAGCGCTTTACGTTACACATGCCTCAAATCTCAATTTCATATTTACTTTTCTCAGCTCAGATGAAGCCGGCCGGCCACTTAGAAAAAGCAAACGAGCAAAGATGCCCTCTAATAATCATAATAAAAACCTATAATATAATTTCCAAGGGACTGCAACATGGAACTCTTATTATAAATTTGACATTATGATCTGTTTTATACATACATTCTCTATTCAATAGATATTTTGCAGATATATTTCATTACACATGTAGTCTATGCAAAGGTTCAAAGGTGAAAGGTTTATAGTCTATAGATATTTTTCAGTATATGCAATTTTGTATTACTCTTATGGGGTATGCAAAGGTTGTTTTTTTTCTTGTATTATTTGTGTTGATCCACTTTATTTATTCTGTTACTTGTTGTGCTTATTTTTCTAAAGATATATAATTCTCCTAATGTTTTGTGTTTTGTGTCTAAGATCAGAAACCATCTCTTTTGCTCGTTTGCTTTTCCTGTGATACTGGATGATAAAACTGGACTGGAATTGGTTAAGATTACAGTTTAAAGTTAAATAACCATCACGTTTAATTTCAAGAGATTCAGAGCAGGACAAAGATCCAGTTTACAGTTTAAAGCATTAAAAAACCAAATCCAGATGTTGATGGTTTTGGAGGAAAAGTGCTGCTCTCTCTTTCTGCATGTGTGTGGTTTTATGCATGTATGTTTGTGAGTGTGTGTGTGTGTGTGTGTGTGTGTGTGTGTACTCGTGGTTAAAGTGAGGTTTTGGTTCCATTGCTGTGTTCTGGTTCTTGAATTACAGACTTTTTCCCCACATTAGAGAGCTGCACACACACCAAGACTTTTACTTACCCAGGGTGCATCGGTCAGCACATATGCTCTATTTTTTATTTATTTATTTTTTAAATTATTATTTTTTAAACTGCCTGCTCTTCTATTCAGGCGCACACATGATGAGCTACTTTCATGTGTCTAGCTTTGTTTTTAGGATTCTTGCACTCCTTGCACTCGAACCGACGAGGATTAATTTAATCTAAGATTAGTTCTAATCAGAGATGATCAAAACTAAAACCTAGGTTTAAAACGAGTAAATCCAGAAAAAAAATAATGAGAGATTTATTTTATTTCATTGCTAATTTTCCAGTAATATTAACTAATTTTGGGGGGAAATTTTATTACTAATTTCAGTTCAGTTTTGTTTTTTGCTTTTATTTTATTTTCCAATTTTTTTAAAATTAAATATCTAATCATTTTCTGGTAATTTTCTTCTAACATCATACAAATATCTTGCTAATGTTTGTGTCATTTCTTGCTAATTTACTAAAAAAAAAAAAAAAAAAAAAAAAGATAAAGTAGTAAAGTAAAAACTAGTAACTGACCCTGTGTGACCCTGTGTGTGACCCTGTGTGACCCTGTGTGTGACCCTGTGTGTGACCCTGTGTGTGACCCTGTGTGTGACCCTGTGTGACCCTGTGTGTGACCCTGTGTGACCCTGTGTGTGACCCTGTGTGTGACCCTGTGTGTGACCCTGTGTGTGACCCTGTGTGACCCTGTGTGTGACCCTGTGTGACCCTGTGTGTGACCCTGTGTGTGACCCTGTGTGACCCTGTGTGTGACCCTGTGTGTGACCCTGTGTGACCCTGTGTGTGACCCCTGTGTGTGACCCTGTGTGTGACCCTGTGTGTGACCCTGTGTGTGACCCTGTGTGACCCTGTGTGTGACCCTGTGTGTGACCCTGTGTGACCCTGTGTGACCCTGTGTGTGACCCTGTGTGACCCTGTGTGTGACCCTGTATGATCCTGTGTGTGACCCTGTGTGAGACCCTGTGTGTGACCCTGTGTGAGACCCTGTGTGTGACCCTGTGTGAGACCCTGTGTGACCTTGTATGATGTTGTGTGTGACCCTGTGTGTGACACTGTGTGTGACCCTGTGTGACCCTGTATGATGTTGTGTGACCCTGTGTGACCCCTGTGTGTGACCCTGTGTGACAGTGTGTGTGACCCTGTGAGTGACCCTGTATGATGTGGTGTGACCCTGTGTGTGACCCTGTGTGACCCCTGTGTGTGACCCTGTGTGACAGTGTGTGTGACCCTGTGAGTGACCCTGTATGATGTTGTGTGACCCTGTGTGACCCTGTGTGACCCTGTGTGTGACCCTGTGTGTGACCCTGTGTGTGACCCCTGTGTGTGACCCTGTGTGACAGTGTGTGTGACCCTGTGAGTGACCCTGTATGATGTTGTGTGACCCTGTGTGACACTGTGTGTGACCCTGTATGATGTTGTGTGACCCTGTGTGTGACCCCTGTGTGTGACCCTGTGTGACCCCTGTGTGTGACCCTGTGTGTGACCCTGTGTGCGACCTTGTGTATGACCCTGTGTGTGACAGTGTGTGTGACCCTGGATGATGTTGTGTGACCCTGTATGACCCTGTGTGTGACAGTGTGTGTGACCCTGTATGATGTTGTGTGTGACTGTGTGTGTGTGACCCTGTGTGACCCTGTATGATGTTGTGTGTGACTGTGTGTGTGTGACCCTGTGTGACCCTGTATGATGTTGTGTGACCCTGTATGTGACTGTGTGTGTGACCCTGTGTATGAACCTGTGTGACCCTGTGTATGACTGTGTGTGTGACCCTGTGTATGAACCTGTGTGACCCTGTGTGTGACTGTGTGTGTGACCCTGTGTATGAACCTGTGTGACCCTGTGTATGACTGTGTGTGTGACCCTGTGTATGAACCTGTGTGACCCTGTGTGTGACTGTGTGTGTGACCCTGTGTGACCCTGTGTATGAACCTGTGTGACCCTGTGTGACACTGTGTGTGACCCTGTATGATGTTGTGTGACCCTGTGTGACACTGTGTGTGACCCTGTGTGTGACCCTGTGTGTGACCCTGTGTGTGACCTTGTGTATGACCCTGTGTGTGACAGTGTGTGTGACCCTGGATGATGTTGTGTGACCCTGTATGACCCTGTGTGTGACAGTGTGTGTGACCCTGGATGATGTTGTGTGACCCTGTATGACCCTGTGTGTGACAGTGTGTGTGACCCTGTATGATCCTGTGTGTGACCCTGTATGATGTTGTGTGACCCTGTGTGTGACCCTGTGTGTGACCCTGTATGACCCTGTGTGTGACCCTGTGTGACCCTGTGTGTGACCCTGTGTGACCCTGTGTGTGACAGTGTGTGTGACAGTGTGTATGACCCTGTGTGTGACAGTGTGTGTGACAGTGTGTGTGACCCTGTGTGTGACCCTGTGTGACCCTGTGTGTGACAGTGTGTGTGCTGGTGTGTGTGCCACAGCCAGCCCGCAGACTCACTCTCTCTCTTGAGCTGGGAGATGATGGAGTGATCTCCTCTGATCATCGTCCTGCAGGGAGAAGCAGAGACACTCAGCCACAGTCTCTCCTGACAATACCAGCCTTTGTGTGTGTGTGTGTGTGTGTGTGTTTGCATGTGGCGGGTCGATTATTTACCTAAGAATACTAACTTTCCGATAAAGGTCAACCTCAAAGGGGATGTAAACACACACACACACAGACACACACACACAGTTTTACAGGCCTCTTACTACAGAGTTATTTGATTCTTGTGTAATTTTAACTCCGCAAACAGCCAGAAGATCAATGGCTGTTTCCGCGTTACATGCAAACACACACACACACACACATGCACATTTGTATAATGATATTTGTGAGGACGTTCATCGACTACATTCTTTTCCTAACAGCCGCCTCACCACTATCTGCCTAAATCCAATTCAAATTTAACCATAAACCCAGGTTTTAACCAGGTTTTTACCCCAACCTGAACCTCCAATCTTTACATTTAAACGTATAAAAACCTTCAAGTTGCGTCTTAAAATGCACTTTAACAGACTGGCTTTACATTAAATTGTTTTTGAACCTTCTTACTTTTACAAATGCACACATCGTCAGTCAGCAGATTTCACTTTAACACATCTCATTCACTTATTTATTCATTCTTTTAATGCACTTTCTCCTGCATGTGTTTCTTATCTCATCGAGATTAACGTAAATAAACGTCTCGTTATATCTGCCAGTAAAGCGCTTTGTAAACACTGCTTTTCTCTGGCTGCTATGCAAACAGAATGCGCTATCATAATTAATATCATTAATATTAACCCTGAAACCTCAACCGTGAAACTGAAGCCCAGCTGTGCCGCTAAATATTTCCCAGGAAATCTTGTGAAGCTCTGCCTCATTTTTCTACACTGGTGAGGACGTTTGGACCTCATAAATGTTGAAATACAAGAACACACACACACACACACACACACACACACACACACACCTGTAGTTGAAGTGCATGACAGCCTGGATGGCGCTGCCTCCTCCGGTGTTGATGTCTCCCTCGAAGCCCGGCAACAGCGGCGTCACCACGTACACGCGATACTTTGTACCTTCCCTGAGGACACACACACAACAGGATATAGAAGATTAATAAGATAAGATAACATGATTTTTTTTTTTTTTTTGGCATTTCTGCTTTATTTCTGCTTTATTTGACAGACAGATCTGCAAGTCTCACAAAATGCAAACAGGTGGCGGTGATGGTAGAGCTGTCACAATATGGATTTTTTCTTATCATTGTGAAAAATGCAACGTTTCCTTACCATTTGACGGTTTAATGCTACAACCGTCCCTTCCAGAAATATAAAAATTTCTTAGACAAATTTTACATATCTCAAATTGACTTTTAACCCATATCTTTGGAACCGAACCTCCTTGCTACTCCGCTCCACAGTCCTCCCGAATCCACCCCTTTACCCTGACCCTAACCCGAGGAAACCCCTGCCTAAACTTAACCAAATTTATTAAGTAGATATTTTTTGGACTATTGGGGTTTTGGTCCTCCTTCGGCAGACCCCATAGAGGAAAATTCAGAGTTTCATCATCTTAAGAGCATTAATTTCTCCTGATTTTACACCATGTTATCGCACATTAGTAATTTACAGACTGCATATTTCCAGGTTTGGGTTCTTGTGAAAGCTGCATTAGCGTCTCCAACTGTACGTAAGACATTTGCAGGCATTTCTTTTTGGACGGACAATCTCTTATTTTTAACGGACTGCGTGTTGAAGACTAGTAAGAATCTGAAGTTTCTCATTGCTAAATCTAGACTGTGCTACCTAAGGTTATGGTTATGATTATGATAAGCATCGACTAGAGACAGAGAAATACAAAGACAGAGCAAACATCAGCAGCCGCCCGCGCTCATATCTGATTATATTTTACGCGTTTCTCGGTGCCTCAGGCATCGGGGAATCCCCTCCTGTGGTCGTTTAATTTTTAAACCTTTCCCCATCATGGCCACCGGGTCTACAGGCCTTCCAGTCCATCAGCAGAAATGAGAAAATAAACACATTTCACCCTGGTTTACACTCACAAAATTCACAGAAGTTGAACAGCCAGCGCTAATGCAGTTGTACAACACAATCACACACACACTGGACGTCCAATATGTCTCCTAAAATCATCTAGAAAAGGCTCTATAGCACAAAGACAGCTGGGAAAATGCATGTGATAATCACCTGCAGTGTTTCACGTGTGCATGAGCTCACACCTGACCTGTGCGAGTCAATAACACTAGAATATTAAAAATATACCCTCCTGGTGTCTATATGCTAATGCAAGCAGCAGGAAGCAGCCTGGTGCAAGAGTTATGTGTGTGTGTATAATAATATCATTGTGTGCGAGCTGGCTGGTGCATGTGTGTGTGTGTGTGTGTGTGTGTGTTTTGTGCAGGGCGTCTTATCGGGCTGCAAAGTCAATATGATGGTTTTTCTCTTTCCCCTGATAAGCTCTTATCTCCCTGACGAGCAAACAGGCCCGGGGATCGAACCTTAAACAGGAAGATATTCGCACAAATTCTGAAAGACGCCAAGTCAAACAAGCCCGTTAGACGCCTCGCGATATGAGATCAGCCTGTGAGACGGCGAGAGGGTACACAGTGTTCAGGGCCCGGCGGGAACACATCCATCATTTGTGGTGAGAGAGAGAGAGCGTGTGTGTGTGTGTGTGTGTGTGTGTGTGTGTGTGAGAAGGGTGAGAGACGACAAGAGAGGGTTGGATTTTCCTGGAAAGTCATTTAAAAAGGTGTGGCTAAATACACAAAGCAGCCATAAAAGCACTGAGTTGACATTGTGTGTGTGTGTGTGCGTGTGTGTGTGTGTGTGTGTTTTAACAGTAACAGTGTGTGTGTCACCTGTAGGCTCTGATGATGCGCTCGGCGATCGCGTCTCCTATCTTGTTGAAAACGTGTCTGTTGTCGGCACAGCTGATGAAGAACTGATTCTGAACGGAACAACAAACACACACACACACACACACACACACACACACACACACACACACACACACACACATTTATATTTATATTTATAAGATGAACGCTGACATGACTTCATTTTCCTGAGTCACATTTATGCACTTAGAGGAACTACAAAACTACAAACTACAAAAAAAAAAAAAAGATAAAATAGCTCCCAACAGGTGGATGGATACAGTTTGCTGGTGTTCTTTGGCAGGAAATAGTTCCCAGCGAACCTCTTCCACCCTGCATCCATGTCACTGTTTATTGTTTTAGAGCTGAAAAGAGCTAAAGTTTTAATTAATTGAGCTCCAGAAATGAAATCAAAATCCAGCTCCATTATATTGAGGTGAAGGGGGGGCAAATCACACAGAAACTAATACATATCTTTTTTTATTTTCATACGGCTGTTCCTTTAAGAGCAGAAAAACTGTCCATGTGTCATTTAACCTCATATCCAGTCATACATTTTTTTGTTGAATCAAATTCTCTGACATTAAAGTGAGAATTTCACTCGACTCAATCAAGATAATGTCACTCGAATGGAGAAAAACAAGTGAAATCATCTCATCTAACGCAGAGATTTCATTCACTGCCTTTAAGAAATATGCAACTTTAAAGGCAGAATGGGAGGAGGAGGAGGAGGATTTTTTTTTTTTTTTTATTACATAGATCGATACAAAAATAATCTTCTCCATCATGACCTGTGAGCCACTAGCAGTGTGTGTTGGTGTGTGTCTGCAGAGACCCTGCCCTCTGCCTGGACATTAAATTAAAATTAAAATAATCTGGGTGCATCTCTAATCTGTGCTACATCACACCAGCTCAAACACATGCAAATACAACAAACAAATATTTTCCTGTTGTGCTCAATTTGTGATATTTATGGCTTTACTGTGATGTTTCTGGGTGTATCAGGAATCCCTGCTTCATATCTCAAATATGACGGTATTTCTTATTGAGGCCATTTGTGATTGTCATTTTTAAATAAGGATCAAATTTCACATTTCACTGAGCCGGCGAGGTTCATCACTCTCCTATAAAACGATGCAGAAATCACAGGAGTTTCATTATTGTGGGTTTAGAGCCCTAAGATGGACTAAAAGCTTCTCCAAAGTCTTTTACATGCTGACAAGAATAAAATTCTGGGAATCTTGGGAATATTTACTGGCATGAAATGATCATAAACATCGGTTCTGATCGTTTCTGCACCCCTTTATAAAAAGAGAAAAATGGCGGCGTACCTCTATGTAGACAAAGTGTTGGCTGTTTTTGATGGCGTGGACGTAGGCGTTGTGGATGGACTCCTCGTGGTACTTGATGCCAGCCGACCAATCGGACGCCGACCGCAGGATCTGGGTGGATTTCAAGAGACAGCGCCAGAAAATATTGAGCGAACTCTCATATTAGCGAGCAGGACAGTAAATCACTGCACTTGGCACTCGGCCTCATGTCATATTATTTATGCAGAGCATCTATTAATAAAAGAAATGGGCTTCCACCTTGATGAAGGGAATCTGAAATTAAATTTAAGTTTCAGGGAGGACAAAATGGGTTTGAAACGCTAACGATGACGAAAACGTCTGCCATGAAATTAAATTAAATTTGTGACAGGGAATCCAAACGACAGAGAAACAACTAAATGCATTAAAATGACATTTCAGAGGAGAGCAGGCTGAGCCACATGTTCACCTGCACTTTGGTGGGGATGCAGTTGGGGACTTGGTATCGCAGCTCCCCAGCCGTGGTGTGCGACTTGGGCAGGAGGTACGGGTACGACAGAGAGCGGTACTTGGGCTTCATGATCTGGAAGAGAAACACAAGTCATTCAACCAGCTGTGCACGAAATGTACAAGAGTTTAAAAGTATTTGACAGCATATATGTAACTTCATTTTCTATGCAAAAAAATATATATATATTTTCTGACTTCCCCAGACTGAGACAAGATGTTTAATATCATTTCCACCTCTGTACATCCAGTGGTTCAGTTCCTATGAATAGCATTTCGTCTTAGCTTAGCATAAATACTTGAAGTCTATAGGAGTCGTTAGCCTAGCTCCATCAAATACAAAAAGAAACCTCTCAGCAACTCGAAAACTGTCTTATTTACTCACACTCTTGTTTTGTTTTTTTAATTCCAAGATGTGTATTTTAAATCGACATGATCCACTGTGTAAATAAGAATGATTCAGTGTTGCTTATTCAAATGGCCTCAATAAGAAATATTGAGGCCATAAGTCTTTATGCTAAGCTAACATGAACTGCTACCCATAGGAACTGAACCTCTGAACGTACAGAGGTGGAAATGGTGTCCAACATCTTGTCTCAGGCTGGGGAAGTCAGAAAAAGGGGATTTTGCTCAAAAATGTTGGAGTATTCCTTTAAATGATCTCTTGCAACTTTTCATTGTCACATTCAGATGGGCTACAGGAGCTGGAAAGCTAAAACTATTCAACTGGCGATGGACTGATTAACCTGATAATCCTGACGATGATCTCAGAAGCCAGTGGGGAAAATAAAATAACTGCAGTCCCACTTTATCAGCATCACTAACAATATGTGTGCTTTTGACTGTGCCTCTCAGGTAACGCTGACGCAGAGAGTAGAAAGTGGCCTGGGTCTGATTTATTATTTTTTTTAAATGAGACACAGATCTGATTTTTTTATGTCAGTGTGAACAGTAAAAAACCACGTGGAGTCTGGAAATTTCAATTCTGATTCAACTCCTCTCTGAAACCTCGACCCGGCGCAGGTCATAACCCGTCGGCATCATCCTGACCTTCTGTGTATGATTTTATCTTTGATATGCCCGAAACAGTAAAGGCAGTTTATTATATCTTCTGCTCGATGCAAGTAAACCCAGGGCTCCTCCTCTCTAGCTCATCATCAGACTTCACTGCCTATCAGCTGTGAGCACCTGGTGATTTTTCCTTTTGTCTCTGATTTGGGTCACCTGGGCCTCGTTCACACTGTCGGCCCAAATCTGTTTTTTGTCACAACGAGATTGTATCCACACTGATTTTACAAACTCTGGACAGCCAAAAAAAAAAAAAGTCCGGACGCTCAAATCTGATTTCAAAACCTTTCAGAAACACAACGACGACGACGTCCGATCATCGGAGCATCAGACCGTGACCTCTGACCTTGGTGAAGTTCCACCGTTGGATGAAGTGCCGGGCCACGTCGCGAGCCGCCTTCCCATGAACCACGGAGGCGATGTCGTGCCAAGGCATTCTGGGAGTTGTATGCCGGTCTATGAAATCTGAAAAGGCAAGGAACAGGAATGAACGCTCTGACGTTGTGTGTGTGTGTGTGTGTGTGTGTGTGTGTGTGTGTGACCTGACTCGTTCTTACCATCAAACGGTTTGTCCAGCTGGATCCAGTCTTTGTGGACGAAGTTGCAATAATCTTTTCCGTGCCAGAACCGCGTGTCTCCGATCAGCTCTCCGACCCCGGTGTGCAGGCTGCGCACAGAGCCGCTCCCTGACACACACACACACACACACACACACACACACACACACACACACACACACACACACACACACACATTCAGTTAACCCTCTGAAACCTGGACTGACATCACATTTCATGCTTAAATGCGTTAAATGCTTTCACACACAGCCCTTTGACACCTGAACAAACTGGCTTGATTTCTTTTAAAAACCACAATGAGCAACTCAGCAAGAAATTACCTGAAAATTTGTGAGAAATTACTAAAAGGTTAAAATAACCTTATAAAAAAAAAAAAAAAAGCTAAAAAGCCCAAAAAAGAAGAGTAAGAGTAAATAAACAGTAGACAAAAGAAAAAAGAGAAAATTATTAGAAAATTATCAAAAGACTAACAAAAAAAATGTCCATAAAGCTATAATTATATTTTTTAAATTATGTAACAGGGAAAAATATTTTGATACTTGGGATACATATATAATTTTCGATATATATATTAATTTTCAGGATTTTTTGTGGCTTAATTTCATGTCATTTCTTTATTGGGTTTTGTTTTTATTTTTCTTAAATTTGGGCTAATTTTCATTTAAACTTTTAGAAATTTTTATGTCATTTCTTGCTATATTGCTCATTTTCTTTTCCCCTCCATTTAAAAAAAAAAAAAAAAAAAAATCAAGCCAGTCTGCTTAGGTTTCAAAGTGTTAACTATTAGCAGGGAAATGCAACAAACTTTGCATTCGACACACAGACGCTGCATTTTGTCACGCACAAAACAAACAGCAGGGGGCAGAGCAGCAACGAGGACAGTTTGCACAAGAGTGTACAACAACATTTTACACATTTTAGACTTTTTTTTCTACAAAAGCAGTGGTGAACTTCAAGATCGAAAGGTTTTATGACCAGAGAGGCCAACCAGCGACGTGAAAGTTACAAATTCAAGCTCAGCTGCAGGTTTATGTGTTTAAAATAACATAATGAACATGATGGACAATACTACTATAAGTCTTGGAATTCACTTCGACGGAGCTAGGCTAACGACTCCCATAGACTTCAAGTCTTTATGCTAAGCTAGCACAAAATGCTACCCATAGGACCTGAACCAGTATTCCTTTAAGAATGCAAAAAAAAAAAAAAAAAAAAAAAAAAAAAGCCATTTACACATTTATATAAAGCGATGTCTCTCAGCGTACATGTTTATTCTCTTCAGTTAAAGCACATTTTACCTCAGGCTGCAACACTTTGGGACAGAAAGCAAAAGAATTTATAGGAAATATGATGTTAATTTTTGAGAAACCCCACAGCACTCACACACACACACACACACACACACACGCCCTAACTCCGTTCCATTCGTTCGCACTAATAAACGAGATATTACCAAGAATTTGACCGTGCTATGTATCACTGTGTAAAAATACTAAAATTTTTGGAGATATGAAACTTGAGAGCAGCTGGAGGAGAAGTGGACAGAAACAGGAACACACCACCACAAGCAGCACAGGCATGCAGGCCGAGGAGGAAGACCAAGAGGAAGACCAAGAGGAAGACCAAGAGGAAGACCAAGAGGAAGACCAAGAGGAAGACGGAGGGAAACTGCGCCCACAGCTCACTCGCTTTCCAACACAAACAGAAATTTAAATTAATTTTTATTCAGAGTAGCAATCCAAGTTAGTTGAGGGCAAAGTTTTTGAGAGAAGATGAACTCAGGCCTTTTTTTTTTTTTTTTTTAAATAGATGAATTTAAAATGATTTCTATGGGTTTATATACGTGGTTGTTTACAGCGTCTGCAGCGTTCCTATGCATTCCTCAACCTAATGAAAACCTGCTGGATGTGTTTCACTGCGGCCAGAGAGAAAAATGTGTGTGAGTGAGGGAGAGACAAAGGAGAGAGAAAAAAGTGTGTGTGTGTGTGTGTGTGTGTGAGGAGTGATAAAGTGCAAGAGAATTAAATCCTGCAATGCAGAAATGAAAAAAAAAAAAAGACAGTAAGGGCATGCCAGGAAAGACGGCGTGAGAAAAGGTGCGAGACAAAGAGAAAGTGTGTGTATGTGTATGTGTGTGTCTGTCTGTGTGTGTGTGTGTGTGTGTGTGTGTGTGTGTGTGTTAGAAACAGCTGGAGGCAGAGTGATTACAGGTCTCAGTAACATAAAATAAAATCTCAGGGTTTGTGGAGACTGCAGCATGGTTTCTAAAAAAAAAAAAAAGAAAAAGAAAAAGAAAAAGGCCACATCATTCTCTCCTCTCTCGCTTTTCTCTGGTACACGGTGTAACTGGAAACTCCTCTGGCCTATTTTATTTTGAGCTATTTTCAATTTTACCCCACTTCTCGCTTTACGGATCTAAACGCCGCCCTGCATTTTAGTTTCTCTTATCCAGTCCAGTCGTGTTACTTGTTGTCTTACTGTGGCGGATTTATGTCTTTCACTGTCTCTTTTTTCTTTGCTTCTTTGATTTTATTTCATCAGATGTGTCTTATTTTTCTCTTTTTCTTTCATTTTATTTCCATCTTTCTTGATACTTGTCTCTCTTTCTTCTCTGAGTTTTTCATTTCACCTGGTCAAATCAGTAACTTTCTTCTTCTTTCATTTCTTTTATCTTTTCTGTTGCGCTTCTGTATTTTTTTCTGTATTTTTTTTTATTTGCGTATCACAGTACATACGAAGAAGACAGACAGTCGAAGCTGTTCGGGCGGACAGACAGGACTGACCGACACACACTTTGACCCGTCTCACTTCGCAGAGGACACTCAGGCGAGATCAAACCACAGCAAACCACAACAGGCGGCGAGCGGCGAGGCGAAGACGAGCGCCGAGCTCCGCCTTTGCCTCCCGACCGCCCGCCGCCCGACCGGCAGCCCGACTCACCGGCCTGACACTGGCCAATGGGAGTGGCCGCTGTCAGCTCTGCCAGCCTATTGGGGATCAGATTGTGCTGGCTGGTGACGCTGTTGGACCAACCTGCACAGAGCGTCCAGAAACACAGCGAGGCGGTCAGGACGCCAGGCACCGCCCGGCTCACCCTGACGCTGAAACAGCTCGTGGCAATCACTTAAAGGCATAGACCACTCAAAATGCACCACTTCCCCACACCTGCGATCTTTCCATTTATACAGCTTGCGATTCATTTGGCGAGGTTTTCCTGAACTGTGAACTGTCCCTTTAACACAGTTTAGAGCTGCATCAATTAGTTTTTACATCCATCAATTAACCATTCAGTGTATAAAGTGCAAAAAGTCATGATTAAATCTCACATTAAGTGACCAGAATCCAAAGTGATGCTAATTAATTTTCTTATTTAGTCTGACCAGCAGCCAAAACCTGGTTGATGAGTTGATAAACTGACCAAAATGATTTTTTATTAATATATATAATTAATAATTGAATTTGCAGGAGAGCGACACACTAGCACCCTTTCTATGAAATATTTTTGCAGGATTAAAGCACATATTTATACATCATGCATTTTTTTTTTTTTTTTTTTTTTTTTTTTTTACAAATTTCTAATACACATATTTTTGTACTTGTTTTTTTTTTTTTCCATTTATGCTTATAACATATTCTTCTCTTAAGAATTTTCCCTCCGGGATCAATGAAGCATTACTGATTCTGATTCTGATTAATGGACCACACACTCCTGCAATTAACTGATCGTTTCAGCTCTAAAAAAATGTTTTGTATATTGTACATTCAATAAATTTTGATATCAGCACCAATCAAACCAAACTGATCCTAAATATGACACTAAACAAACATCCGGCTCGAAATATTATTCTGTACAAACTGGACTACGAACTGGACTGAAGGAATGAAGCTGAAAAGTCCTGTGTATTAAAAAAAAAAAAAAAAAAAAAAAAAAAAAAACTAAATGAGTTTATGTAAAGATGCTGCTCTGACTGCTTTGGTCAATCAGAGGCCAAATATGAAATATGAAAACACACAAAAAAGGATTGTGTTCAGGCCAGGAAGTTGCATCCATCTAGAGAAAAAAAAAAAACATTTGAAAATCAGAAAGTTAAATCTTTCGTCATCTTTCTGCTGCACTGCTCCTTTTGAATGGATTCAACTTCTTTACTTTCAGTTTTTAAATGATTGGCCTTTAATTTAGATTCCTTCAGTCCATGTTCTGCTGTACCCTCTGAGCTACACCCGAGCTAAATCTAAATTCAACTACACAGACAAGTTATTTAACCAAGAACTAACTTTTATCTAGAAACCTAAAGCAGAGAAAAACACTATTCTAAATCAGCAGCACAGACACTTTTTGGTGTTATATCTACTTTTATCTTAAAGGAAAAAATCCAATGTTTTGGGAAAATTCCACTTTTTCCAACTCCCCCAGACTGAGACAAGATGCTCGACACCATTTTCACCTCTGTACATCCACTATTGGTAGCATTTCATCTTAGCTTAGCATAATAACTTGAAGTCTATGGGAGTCGTTAGCCTAGCTCCTTCAAAGTGAAAAAATAAACCTTACAGCAGCTGTGAGGCTGTCTTATTTACAGTGTACCATGAGGACTTGAAATAAACATCTTCAGCTCCAGAGCGGCTGTGAGGTTTATTTTTATAACTTTGACAGAGCTAGGCTAACGACTCCCATAGACTTTAAGTCTTTATGCTAAGCTAGGACCAAATGACCAAACCCATTCAACCGCTGGACGTTCAGAGGTGAAAATGGTCTCAAACATCTTGTCTCAGTCTGGGGAAGTCTGAAAAAGGGTATTTCGCCCAAACACATTGGAGGTTTCCTTTAAACAGATCTACAAATACAGAGGTCACAAATCTAGCAGCCTTGCCTGGCGCCATCATGGAGGTCCAGCTGCTGAGGGCAAATAACGGCTGAAAATAAACAACAACCAAATCAGCTGATGTTCTGAATAAATTTAGCTAATATTTTATAAGGCAGATTTGTGACACCGTAAACTGTCTTGTCTTGAGGAATCATTCCAGTTAACCAAAAGTAACTGCCCCTTCTAACGCTAGCTCCTACACAGCAAACATAAATAATCTCCACGTTAACAACTTTTAATCTCATCTTCAATGTTCAAATCTTATTTATATTCAAACATCGTAGTAAAAATCTGTGGGATTATCTCAGTGGGATGAGATAATCCCACTTGTTTTCAACAACCAACTCGCTTCCAGAATCTAGAGTCATTTTCTTGATCCTAGTGGGTTAATCTGCCTTATTCTGTCTTGTTTCAACTTATTTATCTAAACTTTTTTCCAGAAAAAACGTCCCGTCACATGTTTAGAAAATCGATCAGCCGTTGTTGCCCGACAGCTAAGGACCTCCAACATGGCCGCCGGGGACGTCATCACCCCCAAAGCCCTCGACCGCACACGTTTACCTGACGGTGATCACTGTCGGCGAAGCATTGAATATTTAGTTGACAGAAAATATTAATGGTGCACACGCGGCTTCGCTGGTAAAACACAAGCAAAACCACACAAACGGAAAATGCTTCTTTCTTTCTGTTTGTGTGTGAGTTGTTGCTTTACTGCCTTTACCAACACTTCTGTGCCATAATCAATAATTCACAAAAATATTTCATTTCATACAACAGTTAGCTATAGTGGAACAATTTGATTAGACAAAAGACATTCGATGAGTGCTGATATACAGTATAACAGCACGCTGGTGTTTTCCTATTATCGATTATATTCGCTATTTTCTAGGATGTGAAGGTCAAACGCTGTTGTCATTTCATCGCTTCCTGACTGATGAACAACTGAAAAGACAGTGGATAATAAAATTTGGAAGGACACCCGCTCATATTTCAGGGTAAAACAACATATTTGATGCCCCGTGACGCAACCATTAGACAACAGCTAACGTTAGCATTCAACCACTTCCTGGCTAAGAAGACTTCCGGGCATCAGATGTATTGTTTTACCCTGAAATATGAGCCAATATCCCTCTGAATTTTTGCTACTGATTGTTTTCCTATGATTAGAAATGTATGTTTATGTTCGATTCACTTGCTTGATTTCTGATGCAACTATTTGTGTTGGTGGGGCCAGAAAAAATGGTTAAATAAGTAATCATGTGTCTTATTACTGTTGTGTAAAAGCAACATCACACTGGTTATTGCAGCCGAGAGCCAGAGTTAATCCCAGCCGTGTTGATATTCAGTATTACAGCACTCCCTCTCATGTGATGTTGATTAAATATCTATCATTAAGGCTTTAGGTCTCTCCTTCCACTGTGTTTAATCACTCAGTGTTAGTTGAATGCCTGAAAGGTGAATGTAAGACTGAGAACAGGTTTGTGCTTTATGCATTTCTGTATAATCGATTTATGGATAACACTGACTGTCGTCGGCGCTCTCCACGCTGCTCACGCTGTCGGCTTGGGCCAGGCCGTGCTTCTGCAGGTGTCTCTTGATGCTGAACCTCGTCCTCTTCTTCCCCTGCCCCTTCAGCTTGGGCTGGTCCGCCGAGTCCGTCACCGTGGAAATCACCTTCCCGTTCTTCTGGGCTCCGCCGCCGCCGCCGCCGCCGCCGCCGCCGGAGGAGGAGGGAGCGGCCATGTTGGAGGGCGAACCCTCAGCCTGGAAACGAGAAGAATCACTCCACATTTATGCTGCGTTCAAGCACCGATTTTCATGATCGATTTGCAGGTTAATGGAGGTGGAAAAAAAAAAAAAAAAAAAAAAAATTACACATGCCTTATAATTTATTCTTTGATAAAATTGAGAGTTTTGGCCTTTTGTTTAGTGTGTGTTTTGGATACTGGTTTCATAACGAAAAAAAAAAAAGTATCTATGTCGGTATGAATGCTTCTTGTATGACAGCTAGCAGGTACTGTATGTATATATGTGCACTCAGGTACACACTTATGCATGTATGTAAATGTAAACAGTAGAATTATTATCTTATCTGTGCTTTGTTTGCTTATTCTTATTAAGGATTTCGGGAGGAAACAAATGAAATTGATTGCAAGGGTTCGGCAGCCATAAGCTTTTGCTTCAGCCGAAAAAACCCTTTTCGACCAGCCATATTCATTCTCTTTAATTCTTTAATTATGTTTAATTTGTTGTGCTGCTGTGATCGAAATAAACATATTCATATTCAATGGATATGCAAAGTGTGAAAAGTGTGAATAATGATGTATGGAATTACAAAACAATGAAAGAGTCCATGAATTTCAGGGGGAAAAATCCTCAATACCACAAGGCTTTTACTATCACTTGAGAAAGAACAGGTTTTTGTTTTTGTTTTTTGGTAAATTGGGAAATCATCTACTAAATAGCAGTGGAAACACCTTTATCAGGTCATTATTAATGCAGCACCTTCCCAAAAACACTGAATTGCTGTCATAATTGTTCACTATAAGGCAATGTTTCCAAAAGTTTGATTAAAATTTGCTCCCAGGGAAACAAACTGAGAGAGAGAGACACAGAGAGAGACAGAGAAAGAGAGAGAGAGAGAGAGATGGATATCCACACTACATGTTAGACAATGATCAAGTAACTCTAACAACGTCAGACAGGTCAAGTGTGTCTGTGTGTGTGTGTGTGTGTGTGTGTGTCACCTGCTCCAGAGCCACGGAGCGCGTCACGCTCCCCACGTCCGTCAGCCGGTGCTCCAAGTCGTCCCAGCGACCGTACGCCAGGTCGATGCCGCCCACGAAGGCCACCGATTGGTCGATGACGATGATCTTCTCGTGATGCGCCCACAGGTAGACGGACGAGGAGACGTGGTCCGGGTGACGCATCACCTGGAGACACACAGGAAACACACACACACACACACACACTCAGACGGGAGACATCTACACGCAATGTAAACCTGTACAGTCACACACACACACACACACATGCCTTGATGTTGGGGTGCAGGTGCATCAGCGTCCTCTTGCTGTATCCTGAGTTGATGCCCAGCGCTAACTCCACCTCCTTGTACAACATCACGAAGATCCGCACTCCTTGTTGCTGTGGAAACACCAAAGATGTGAGTGTGGATGCTGAGGATGCCACATAAATCATGTTTACACACCACAACGCTCAAATTAACTGTGTTTGTGTCCCAAAACGGGGAATTAAAGCGGAGATAAAGAACTTCTTTTACCATGGACACTTTAATGACAACATTTAAAAATACAGTTGAATAATTTAGCGAGAGATTTCCTCTGAAAATAAAAAAATTCTGCTCTCAACTTCAAAGTTTTATAAATGGTAAATAGACTGCATTTCTAGTCTACTGACCGCTCAAGGCGCTCAAATTCACACACACACACTGATGGCCTAGGTGCCTAGCTGTCCATCAAGAGCAGTGAGGGGTTCAGTGTCTTGCTCAAGGACACTTCGTCACACTCTGGAGGAGCCGGGGATCAAACCAGGAACCCTTCGATGACCAGACGACCGCTCTACTTCCTGAGCCACGCCGCCCCATTTATACTGGCACTATTTTTTTTACTCAACTTCATCATTCATCACTTATCCGCACAAACATGACTCAATCAGCTCAGGCATAGCCTACTCCGTGAATAACTGCTGGAAAATGATCATAATAATCAATAATTATTTTGAAGCAACTGGGACGATGTGAATTTCCTTCGGGATGAATAAAGTATCTATCTATCTATCTGATGAAAACAGGGCAGGGTGTAATGGGTAATTAAGGCTGACATGTTTAGTTTCACATAACACAGCCATGTACTAGTGTTGCCATTAGTTTATTATTTATTTATTAAGATTAGCTTTTATAAAAACAGAATGTATTTGTAAGCAGCACCAGCAGTAACCTTATGCAGCTCAACAAGGCACAGCCAGCTCACTGACCCTGTGATCAAATATTAAATGTTAGGAGAGAAAAATGTAAAAACGCAGCAAGACGGTGATGCACGTGTTGCCTAGAAACAAACCGCTGACAGAAACTATGGAGAGTGGAAAGTGGTCTAGATCAGATTTTTCTCCTCAGATGTGACAGATATATGTACGTATACATATATATATATATCTATATATATATATATATCTATATGTATAGATATATATATAGATATAGATAGATAGATAGATATAGATATAGACAGATAGATAGATAGATATACAGATATATATAGATATAGATATATATATATATTGTCATGTTTGTTTATGAAGTGAGGATACCTCGTCAAATGTGGAATAAGACTTCACACCACTCGTGGGATTTTGTTATGATTCCTATGTTTGATCATGTCAACATGCTGCAACTAGCAACACGTCAACATGTAATGTAAGGGTAGCGAGCAGGGACAAACTGTGTGTTGTACACTGCCTAACAACATTGTTTATGCCAGTGTGAGCAGCAAAAAAAAAAACACTGAATCTGATTTGGGCCTCTTTCATTAGTGCTCCTGAATCAGATCCAGATCTGCACTGCAAAAACTCAAAATCTTACCAAGATTATTTGTCTTATTTCACGTCAAAAATGTCTTATTTCAAGTCAAAATGTCTCATTACACTTAAAATAAGACATGATCACCTAAGAAATAACTTGTTTTTAGACAATTTTCACTTGTTTCAAGTGAATTTTAATTTTTTCCACTGGCAAATTTTGACAATGAAACAAGCAAATTTTCAGCTGTTACTTCTGAGGTGATCATGTCTTATTTTAAGTGTTATTAGATATTTTGACTAGAAATAAGACATTTTGACTAGAAATAAGACATTTTGACTAGA
>NC_043999.1:4995950-5023450 GCF_902150065.1 Myripristis murdjan | reverse complement strand
CTCTTTTTCTAAAATGAAAACCAAATTCCTGTGTGATCTCCATCCGGTTCTCTTCTTTTACCAGAGTTGGGCAACAAAAAAAAAAAACAACAACCAGCAACAAAAACTAAAATAGCCGTGAGTCTGAAGCCCCTTAGCCGAGCTGAAACTCTGAAATATCTGAAAACCCCTCTGACATGAATTCCCATGGCTCCTGCGCTGAAGCGTCGCTGTAATACGCAACAAAAATAAACTAATAATCTGTAATAAGCAGAGAGGAGAGTCAGGTTGCATTTAAAGGAATTTAAGCTTCTAAGCTGCCATCAAGCCGCTAAGTTTGTACTCTGCACTCATCCTAAGTGTCGGCTGAACGCCTGCGGCTTAGGGGAGGGGCGGCGGCGGCGGTGGGGGGGGTGGGGGGGGGGGTGGCCGGTTGCCGTGGTTACCATTTGGCGGGGATGTTCTCCTCCTGCCTGGCGAAGGAGCCGAAGCGGTGGTCGGTGAGGAAGGCGGCGCCGTGCTTCTGGATGAAGCCTTCGATGGCCTGACCCCACCAGCGGGCGTGTCGGTAGCTGCTGCACTTCAGCACCAAGGACCTGCACGGGCGCACACACACACACACACACACACAGCATATCAGCAGGTTGACAGGGTTGTTTAAATCACACAGCAATTACTTCACTTGCTGTTTTTTTTTTCTTTTAAACTCAATTTCCACTCCAGAAACTGTTTAAAAACAGACTTTCCTGACATATTGGAGAGAAACACCCAAAACACATTTAAGCCACAAAAGCCTCCATCTAAAGCCAAATTTATTATTCTAATCTTTAACATAATGGTGTGTCGGCTCTTCATGAGACGTTTTCTGTCCAATATCAACGTTATGACTCGTGTGCGAACTTTTTTTTTAAGAGCAGATGTCAAATGGTGGACAAAAGTGTCGAAAAAAAAAAACTGCTGTATGTAAATATGACAAATCACAATCAGTGGAAGCTTTTATTTTCATTTCTCTTTGACTTTTTGTGTCAGTTTAGTTTGAATTGTTTAAATTTAGGTTTCATATTTTGAAAATGCTTCATGTTAGTTTAGTTTTGATTAGTTTCAGTGTTAGCTTTAGTCTTTTTTTTTTTTTTTTTTTTTTTTGGTAATAAGACTTGAAAAGGCGACAGAGGGATATTATCCACCTGCTGTGTAAAATCTGCCACAGCTAAAAAATAAATAAATAAATGTCATATCCACCCAAATGCCAGGCTGACGTATAAAATAAACTGTAAAAGACGAAAAATAAAAACATTTTCTCTTTCATTTTAGTTTATATTATGTAGTTTTGTAAACTTGCAATGCAGTTTCAGTTAGTAATTGTTTTTTGTCATTTTTATCTTTATTTCAGTTAACAAAAATGTTCTTCCACACCTTGTTTTTGGTTATTTTTTTAGTTTTCGATAATACGATAATAACAAAAACACCTCCAGTCAGCAGAGTCGAGCTCAGACATTTCAGGGGACAGAAAACAGAGGAAAAGCACAGCGTTTTGAGTGGAGTGGGACTTTAATTTTTGTTGAGGGCGGGGGCAAAGGCGGGGGCGAGAAGGAGGGGGAGGGCGAGGAGGAGGGCCAGCGCAAGGAGGAGGGCGAGGGCGAGGTAGGGGGCGAGGGCGATGAGGAAGAGGACATGGTCGAGGAGGAGGGCGAGAAGGAGGGCGGGGGCGAGGGCGAAGGCGAGGGAGGGGGCGAGGAGGAGGGCCAGGAGGAGGGCGAGGGCAGAGGGCGAGGGCGAAGGTGAGGGCGAGGGTGAGGAGGAGGGCAAGGGCGGGGAGGAGGGCGAGGAGGAGGGCGAGGAGGAGGAGGAGGGCGAGGGCAAGGAGGAGGAGGAGGGCGAGGAGGAAGGCAAGGGCAAGGTTGAGGAGGAGGAGGAGGGCGAGGGTGAGGGTGAAGGTGAGGGAGGGGGCGAGGAGGAGGGCCAGGAGGAGGGCAAGGGCGAGGGCAGAGGGCGAGGGCGAGGAGGAGGGCGAGGGTGAGGAGGAGGGCGAGGGCGGGGAGGAGGGCGAGGAGGAGGGCGAGGGCGAGGGCAGAGGGCGAGGGCGAAGGTGAGGGCGAGGGTGAGGAGGAGGGCGAGGGCGGGGAGGAGGGCGAGGAGGAGGGCGAGGGCGAAGGTGAGGGTGAGGGCGAGGGCAGAGGGCAAGGAGGAGGGCGAGGGTGAGGGCAAGGGCAAGGTTGAGGAGGAGGAGGAGGGCGAGGGTGAGGAGGGGGCGAGGAGGAGGGCCAGGAGGAGGGCAAGGGCGAGGGCAGAGGGCGAAGGTGAGGGCGAGGGTGAGGAGGAGGGCGAGGGCGAGGGTGAGGAGGAGGGCGAGGCGGAGGGCGAGGGCGAGTGTGAGGTCAAGAGTGAGGGCGAGGAGGAGGAGGGTGAGGAGGAGGAGGGTGAGGAGGAGGGCAAGGAGGAGGAGGGCGAGGAGGAGGGCGAGGAGGAGGGTGAGGAGGCGCCGACCTGCACAGGCTGTCGATGCGGACGCCGTGTTTGGTCTCCGTGTCCTTGGAGTCGACCTTGATGCTGAACTCTTTGTCCACCAGCATGACGAAGGAGATGGCGCCCGAGTCCGGCTTCATGTACAGCAGGAAGGAGTCCTTCACCACCAGCCAGCTGCACACACACACACACACACACACACACACACAGAGCATATTAACACCAGATGAGTGTCTTGTGAATCACAGATTTCTCCTTGGATTTTATTTGTGGCGTTAAAGTGCCGCAGGCCGCTCACGTGACCTGCAGTCAAATAAAATGATCCCGTTTGATCGTGTTCGATAACGAAAAGTCAACAAGAGGAAAAATCAGCCGGAAAGGTTTTGAAAGTTATGTTTTCTTTCCCACTTGTGTGCAGTTTAAAGACAAAATAAACCTGTAGTTTGTCAAACACTTAAACCGTGTACAGTTTGAATTTATTTTGTATTTCTGTTTAAATTTCAAGTATTCAATTTGACTTGATTCATTTATTTTTATTAATATTAATTTATTCTGTTTCTCTCTTGTGATTTTCTTGTTTGTCTGAGTCACGTAGCTCGTCATGTTTGTATTCGTTTGTTTCAGTCACTTTTTGTTTTGTTTTGTTTTTTATTATCCGAGCCTGCAGGCAGGACCTGAACGCCTCTGAAAGCCGATCTCAGCTCAACTTCCTCATGAGAGCGTTGAGTTAAACCCTGGAATTTAAAACCTTCCTCTTTGCTGCTGCCTCTCAGAGAGCTGCTTTTTTCTTCTTTTCTAACTTCCCAAAACTTTTTTTAAAAACTCTCCATCTCATGTCTCTGCGTCTCATTTCTGTCACTGGCCCCTTTTTCATCTCCCTGAACTCCACGGCTCTTTGAAGTCCCTGTTTTAGAAATAAAATGTGATGCTTGCCGTGTGTGTGTGTGTGTGTGTGTGTGTGTGTGTGTGTGTGTGTGTGCTCTGACCGTTTGGACCAGCGGTAGCAGATCTTGCTGTGGCCGCAGCAGTTCAGGCCGGGGATTCGATGGCCGCCCGAGCGTTTCAGCACCATTCCCTCTCTGCAACACACACACACACACACACACGCGCACACACACACACACACACACACACACACACACTGTGTTTAAGTAAAAATAAGACTGAAGTACAGACATGGATATGTAGATGTTTGTGGTTGTCGCTGTTCTTACAGGCCTTTTGGTCCCAGGTCGTGGATGAAGGACAGCTGGCTGACATCGATGAACTCCATCTGAGGAGAGGAGAGAGACGACAACCAACGGCAGACAAATACATGAATACATGAATGAATGAATTAATTTTAATTTAATTTAAATTTAAATTTAAGTAAGTAAGTAAGTAAGAAAGTAAATAAGTGAATAAATAAAAATAAATAAATATCAATAGTAGTTAATAAATTAAATAATAAATTAAAATTAAAATACGAATAATTTTTGCTGTACATCAACCAGTCGCAAAACTCTGTAATCTTGATAATACTGTAATCCTTATAATATTCACAATATTATATTAAATTCAGGTTTTCCACTGTAGAGTGTCTGAGAATCTCTTTATATGTGTTAACTTACATATTATAACCAATAACTAACTAATATGTATTATTATATATTAAAAACCAGTCAGTTAAAAAAAAAAAAAAAAAAAAAACAGAAACATCTGCTGCAGACAAATGGAAACTGGGAACCAAAACTGTCTCTGGACTGTTCTTAATTTGTTTGGTTTTTTTTTTTTTTTTTTACACGTTTGGCCTTTGCTTACAAAACAGTAGTTTTATAAATGTTCTAATAAATTATATATTAAATGTGTTTTTGAGATACTAAACTTCCCATTAAACCCAGTTGTCTTTTAGTTGCACATTCTGGTCCTTTCACAACCAAATAAAGTGAATTTTGGAGTAAAAGCCTTAATTATCGAGTCATCATCATCATCGTCATCATGACAGAGGCTTTATCTTAGTGTCTTAAAAAGAAAAAGGTTCAGCTGTGGCCGAACGACGACACGTCTTTATACCAGAGGAAGAGGACAGAGAAATATTTGAAAATTTGTTTGTTAAATTTTAACGAGCAGGAACAACAAAAAAAAATGAGAAAAATCAGAAAGACAGCGGCGTTGTCAGCGCGGCGTCCGTACCGTGGCGTGGTAGTTCCTGTACATCGACATCTTCAGCAGATTGTTCAGATAATCCTCCAGTTGTCTCTGAAACACACACACACATACACACACACACACACACACACACACACATCAAACCACACAACAAACCACATCAGCTGTATAACATGGAAAACATATTTATTTAGGCCTGCAACTCAAAATTATTATATTTTTTAAATCATCAGTCAGTCAGATAAATGATCAAATTAAAGCTCCGGTCTGACGGGAGGGGAGCAGAGCCCGGAGTGACTGACCAGCAGCCAAAAACACAAAAATATTAAGTTTAAATAATAATAATAAAGACGTGAATGGAGGAGAGGAAGACAGTCTCAACAGCAATGAGCCACACAGCAAGAAAAGTGACCTCGAAAATGAGCTAAAAAAAAAAAAGAAAAGAAAGAAAGAAAAAAGAAAGAAAAAAAAGAAAATTAAAAAAGAGATAAAATTATTAGAAAATTATCTCAGTAAATAATTATAAAGAATATACTAAAAAAGAAAGAAAAAGAAAAAAGAAAGAAAAGAAAAAAAGAAAAAACCCAAAAAAATAACCTGAAATAAAACAACCAAAAAAGTACTTAAAATTAAATTAAAAAAAAAAAGAAATGAAAAAAAAAAACAAGAAAAATTAGCTAAAAATATGAAAACTAATTTTAAATATAATATTATAAGTTCACGTTACAGTTTTAGAGTATATAATGTATTTTTAAGGACTTTTTTTCCTATTTTTGGGGTAATTTTTTAGTTAATTTCCAGGTCATTTTCTTGTAAGCTGTTATTAATTTCTTGCAAATTTTCAAGTCATCTCTTGCAAAGTTGCTCCTTGTCTTTTTTCTCATGTTTTTGAGAGAAATCAATCAGCGGCGGTGGCAGTTCGTACCCGGCGGCTGGACACCTGCTCCTCCCGGCCCAGCTCGTCTCCTCCTCCTCGGGGAAGGTTGGGCATCTGCCGGGCCTCGTTCCTCCTCACCGTCTGACGCTTCACCGTGTGGCTGAGCGGAAACACAGCACACACACACCGTCAGCCACAGCAAACACACACGGTAACTGACAGAGTCAATACTAAGAGCAGGTCAGTGTGAATCCACGTCTTCAACAAACTTCACCAAATATCTGTGTTTTTCCATCAAGTCGTGTTCTTACAACCAGTGCTGAAGAGCAACTTGTCAGCTTGTTAACTTCTTAATTAAACTACAAAATAAAAGTATCTCTAATTAGCTACAGCTGCTGAGAAAAAAATGTGACTAAATGACAGTTTCTAATCAAAATGCTGGGGATTACAAAGGGCTTACATCTGAATGAGGGGGTCATTAAACCCACGGTTCAGTTTGTATCGTGGTTTTTGGGTCATGATTTTGTTTTGTACATCAGGCAGAAAAAAAAAACACCATTTCTAATGTTCTCTGTATTTTGTCTTATTTGCAAAAATAACAAAAATGACTTTTTTTCACTCAGAGATTTGAGATGACAACCTGACATCAACAAATGACCTTTCAAAGGCAAAAGTGGACTTAGACTATTAAAAACAGACAAAAAACATCATAAAAAGGAGCGTTTCTTTGCCTCATCTGAACAGATTATATATTTTCCCTTGTTCCCCTGTTTCCATCATGTTTTTATGCAATTAGTCCAGATTAAAAACCAGATTAGATTTCAGTTAAGTTTATTTTATCTTGCTGATATGAACGATTAAGCACATTTTGAGGTGATAAACTGGGGATGTGAGGCGGTGTGTGTGTGTGTGTGTGTGTGTATGTGTGTGTGTGTGTGTGCACCTGCGTGAGGGCAGCGGCAGCCTCATGAAGGTCTTGTAGGTGCGCAGCTCTCGGTGCAGATCCAGGAAGTGCCGCTCCTTCCTCTTCACCAGCCAGGTGAACTCACCGTGCCGCAGCTCGATCTTAAACACCGCCGGCATCGCCTGAGCGCACACACACACACACACACACACACACACACACACACACATTTTTTTATTTACTGGATATTTATGTTTTTAAGGCAAATTAATCAAATCTGTGCACCATAAGAGAGGCGAAAGCAAAGTCTGACTACATGTAGGCTTAGCCGTGTGTGTGTGTGTGTGTGTGTGTGTGTGCGTGTGTGTGTGTGTGCACCTTGTTGACGCTCCTCTGGTTGGTGACGTTGAAGCGGTCCTGGGCCGAGGTGAAGCGCTCCACCTCCAGGATCTTGGCGGTGATGGGAGCCGAGAGGAAGACTTTGGCCTCGGCCTCTTTGAAACCCACCGTGTGGTAGATCGCCGTGAAGGGCAGGTGCTCGCCTGGACACACACACACACACACACACACACACACACACAAATGAATAACAGACAAGAACACAGGTAAGAAAAAAAAGCACATAAACACGGTGTGACTGCAGGCGATCTTCCAGAGCGGCTCTCAGAATCAAAAATAAAAAAAATATGAAGCCTGACTTATACTGGCTTTTTGGGATCAATACCAAAACCAATATCAATATCAATATCAATATTTGGAGAAAAACAAAAACAAAAACAAAAAAAAAGATCTGATAATGATACCCTGGACAATTTTTTTTTTTTTTTTTTTTTTTTTGCAAGGAATCATCAGTGTGGATAATGAAATGGCTGTGATAAAGACTGGAGGCTTAATATTACATTTAATGACTACTTTTATTATTAAATGAATAATAACAATAATAATAATAATAATAATACACCTCTTGACACAATCCACCTCACCTCCTGCTCTGATTGGCTGCTCTCTGCTGTACAACCTGTTTAAACTGTTTCATAACTCTGGCTTAAGATTATCTCCAGTGTTTTCTCTTTTTTTGTCCCGTATTGGCCAACATGCAGGTCGATATGAATACATCTGTAATACGTCAATGTTGGCCAACCGATATACTGGCTAATCTCTGAAAAATATAAGAATTTAAATGTTTAATTTAATATTCGGTCAGTCCTGTGTCCTGGTTCGCAGCAGATCGCTTGTGGAAAACTTAAATTTATGCTGGAAAAATGTGTTTTTTGAGTGAAAATGATGGAGATGATTCAGTCTCGTGAGACTCCTGCTGGATTAACTTGGATTATTTTGTCTCTGAGCTCCAATTTGAAAATGTGCTGAAGCTGCAGACTTCCAGCTACAAGGTGACGCTGCTTTGGATAAACTTTTTCAGAGGAGCTCGCGCCACTGATCTGAAATTTGGATCCGTTTATCTGCAGAAGTTTCAGAGACGCTGGGCGGAGTGGGCGGAGCTTCATTCACATTCACTGATTGGCTGGACCCTGTGACTTGGTGTTGGTTATAATTAGGGTTAGAAAAGTCTTGATAACATCCAGGTTAACTTCAGGACTGTTCATCGATTCTGAAACATCTTACTGATGGATGAAATCTTCATTTTCACTTCAAGAGAAAATTGCCACCAAACTGAGATGATTTGATTTGTTTCCTGTGCAAGAAAAGAAAATCACTGAGCGAAAACACAAGCGTGGACACTCATGAAACAACTGAGGCTGAACTGAAACCCCTGGTTGAAGATTTTTTCTGAGAAATAAAAGATTTTAAGAATTGGTAAAATATTTAATCAGTTGTTGAGCTGGATGTTTTTTGTTTTTTTTTTTTGTTTCCTGCAGAAGAAAAAGCTAAATGACGTTTCCTTTAACCCTTTGAAACCCGGGCCGTCATCAGATTTGTTGTGTTTGAATGCCTGTGAGTTCACAAACATTTAACCCTTTGAAAGCTGAGCAAATTGGCTTGATCTCCCTCAAAAACGTGAGAAGGAAATGCTACAAGCAACTTGGCAAGAAATGACCTGAAAATTTGCAAGAAAATTAGCAAAAGGTCACAAGACAGTGACCTGGAAATTGGCAAAAAAAAAAAAAAAAAAAAAAAAAAAGAGAGAGAGTTTTTTTCTAAAATAACCCAAAAACTAGAGAAAATGTCCAGAAAAATATATTTATGAGGATTATAATTATATATTTAAAAACGATATTACAGGAAAAATATTTTCCAGAAACCTTTTTAATAATTTCTTGCTAATTTTTGAATCTTTTCTTCTTTTGTTGTTGTTGCTTATTGCTTTTTTCCCATGTTTTTGAAATAAATGAAAGGCTCTGTTCAGGTCTCAAACGGTTAAAATGCCATTACCTTTATGAATTAGGATTAAATCATCATTAAATGGTTGTTTGAGCTCCTATAATCCATCACAGCCCATTCAGCGCCATCCACCATCCCACAAACACAACCAATCCCAAAATACACACACACACACACACACACACACACCTGGGGGGCTGGCGTCGGTGGTGTCATACTCTCCGTCTCCCAGGTCGAGCTCTCGCGTGTCGAGCTTCTCCACGATGTCGGTCATGTCGCTGGCGACCAGCTGCAGCGTGCTGGAGGTCGGCTCCGACTGACGCAGCATGGCTAGCACTCCGACGGGAGCCGCGGGCTCGCCTGGAGAGACAGGCACACGGAAAACTTACAGCCAGCAGGTAACCAGCTCCGCTAGTTTGGCCCTGCGAGTTCACACCTTTATTTAATCAGGACGGGCCTCGAGAGCACACAACGTCTAACATCACATAAAAATATATACCAAAACAATAAAATGTCATAAAAACATAATAATAATGTAATAGTGTAACAATAAAATGCAATAAAAACGGTCCAAAGCAATGCAATATACTAATAAATAACAATAACAACAGTTAAATGAAACAATGAAAACAATAAAACTATTTTCTTATTATTAGGTTTTTAATCTTTTTATTAGTTTAGTTAACTCAAATCAGAAGTTAACTTTTTTTTTTTATTTTTTGGTGATGACAGATTTAATGTGAAATTGTAAAACTAAATGTCAGCCAGTTTTCTTGAGCCAACCAGACGCCACAAGAAAAATACGTCAAGCATCAGTGACGCGTGACGGGATTACAGCTAAAATAAGAGAAAACCCTCCAGAATAAAGCCTAATAAACACTCTGTCCACTGGAATCCATTTCATATTTCCAAAAAAAAAAAATCACGTCAAGTCTTATTCTTAAGAAAGCAAAAGCAAACATCTTAAACTGTAACTTTTGAATATATTTCACTTAAAGCAGCAATAAGAGTTTAAAGTAAACCTGCACCAAAATCCACAACACAGTCAGGACCAAACCTCTGATCGCACACGATAAATGAAATTAATAATCTCACAGGCAACACAGACGTAAGATCATACAAGTCATCGCTCCTCATTTCTCAAACCAACACGTGAAGCTACCGTGGAAAAAACAAAACCTAAAACATTAAAAATCTTTCTTTACAGTCTCCACCACCGCCGCCGTTTCCCGACAGGAGACGAATCTCATGTCTGGAAGAAAAAGACAATCGTCTCCACAATTATTACAAATCACTCGACATGTTCAGGTCACGTTGCTCCTGTTTCAACAGGGATTAAGAGGAGGAAACTCAATTTGCTGGCATCACGTTTCGAGATTTTCAAGTTTTCAAAATTCAAAGTGTGACCTTTTGCTGCTATTTGAGCGACATCACCTTTTCAAAGACAAATAAAGGTGGAGGAAGATGTCGCTTTGTCGTCTCTTTTTCTGTTTTTGAGATTAAAAGCTGCAGCTCCGTGTGACTCGACTGGAAACACTGAGGAGGAGCTGCGTCGGCATGGAAACGCACGGCTGGTAAAGGACAGGGTCACCATTTTTGAACCCAATTTATAGATTATGTGACATCATCCTCAGACGTGGAGAAAATCATTTCACCAGTCGCTTCAGTATTGATCCTGACTTCGATGTGCTTCAGGCTCCTGCTCGGCTACAACAGGACTCAATGAGAACAATCGTAAATGACTTTGAAAAACTAAGATCATGTGGCTTTTCTGAAATGGGAAGATTCATTGCAGACTCTCCGAACGTTCTCCTGGGAAAAAAAAGGTTCGCAAACCGATCATTAAATCAACTTTATTTCACAAACCAAGCACTTCCATTCCAACGGTAACCTTTTGTACCTGTAAAGTCCATAATTATCAATAAAATGTTTGATTTGTGAGAACATTCAGAGATCGATAAGGGGCTACAGCGATCTCCCCGTTTCAGAAAAGCAACCTTATCTTAGTTTTTCAAACCAATTGACGATTGTGCACACTGAACGCTGTTGGACCAGGCAGCACATGGATATCAGGATCAATACTGAAGCACACTGAAATGATGCTCTCTACCTCTGAGGATGATGCCAGATAATCTGTAAATAGGGTTTGAGTTCCAAAATAGCGAACTGGCCCTTTAACGTCTTATCTGTGAAACTTTACTGTCTTTACTTTCCTTGTGTTTCTTCTACCTGTTCACTGCCAAAAGTCTCCATGGTAACAAGTCATTGAACCTCATCTTCAGTGTTCAAATCTTGTTTTTCCTCAAACGAGGTTAAAAAAAAAAAAAAATCTGCCAGTGGAATGAGATAATCCCACTTGTTTCCAACACTGTGTGTCATTTACTTGATCCCAGTGGCTGATCTGCCTTATTCTGCCTTGTTTCAGCAGATTTATACTTGTTCCCGGGAAAAAAACACTGAAACATGTGCAACTGCATGGGAAACAAGTGGGATTATCTAATCCCACTGGCAGATTTTTACCTTGTTTTAGAATAACCAAGAGAATATGACACTAAATGACTTGTTTAGAGGGATTATTTTCTTTGCAGCGTTCAGCCTCTTTCCATGTCTTTTATTTTTCTTCAGCTTTTTTCCTTCTGTTTTAACTTTGCCACCTCCATCCATCCATCCATCCTTCCATCCATCCATCCTCCCTGCATCTCTCTCTCTCTCTCTCTCTCTCTCTCTCTCTGTCTGCGAGGCCCAGATCAGATCACATCAAATCAGATCAGATCAGGTCAGACGCTAATCCAAACAGGATTAGCAGCCGGAGGCGGGGAGACGGAAACGCAGGAGTTTTCATCCACATTCCTCAACAGGAGAGAGAGAGAGTGTGTGTGTGGGTGTGTGGAGAGAGAGAGAGAGAGAGAGAGAGAGAGAGAAAAAAAAAAGCAGGTCAAAGTGTGCAGCCTGCGAGCTGTAGTGCATTGTGTGTGTGATCCTGAGTGTGTGTGTGTGTGTGTGTGTGTGTGTGTGTGTGTGTGTGTGTGTGTGTGTAAGCAGAGGACTGGAGGTGTGCCCACATACACTGACCCAGAAACCTGGAGGTGACAGGAAGTGTAAAGCTCTGTGTGAAAATGAGACTGAAAGACCAGATCGCCCTGGGAAAAGAGGTTTTAAATACAAACGGGCTTCCTGGTTAAATAAAAAAAAAAAAAAGCATTACTATCATAATTACTATTTATTATAATAATGATTACTATTTTTATTGTAAGACAGAGAGACAGACACCTGGAAAATGTACCACAAATATGAAAATAAAAGTCAAAAGATGCAATCAGTGAGTTATTCTGTTGATATTTACAATTTGGACCTTTAATTCATTATAGCGCCCCCATCAGGACCATTAGTGAGCTTGACGGTGTCTCATCCGTCTAAATTGTGGCCCAGGTTTTATCTGAGGCTTCATATTCATGCTTGGAAGTCTTAATTAACATTTAACAGGCCAAACCGAGCCAGCCAGTGTGACTGTTTAAAAATACAATATTCCTTGGAGCCCCTTCAAAATAAAAGAGAAGTGATTTGAACTGGAGGTTACCGCCCCGACCCGACGTTTCCTGTTAGATCCGGTTCAGACAGGACGGAAAAATGCACAGCTGGATGATGCAGAAAAAAAAAAATCATATAGCAAGTATTCTGACAGATGTTGTGATGAAAAGCGAGTAAAATGAGGACGGGTGTGATTTTTTAGTGGGTTCTGCACCAAACCACCCTGTGTTTTAGACGTGAAGAAAAAGATTTGTAGCTATACTGCCACATTTAACTTTTATTTAAAAAAAAAAAAAAAAAAAAAAACTGCTCTTGGATCTTGCTCTTATCCGTGTTGCGGTTTTGACACTATTTGTGCAAAACTGTTCAGCCCGACCCAGACTGCTGGGTCAGATTTTTTAGCCTCAGGTTTTCGATTTTACATTTTTCTCACTTACTTTAACTTTACTGGATATTGAATAAACTACTTTAATGATTTCTTTCATTGAGTGCACAGAGTTTTCCATCCTTTCATCCATTTCTAGAACATGAGGCCTGATTCAAGCTGCGTGTAGCTCAGCGATCTCAGTTTTAAGATCTGTATAACACCCACAGATTTTTTTTATTTTATTTTCATATCTGACTCTCAATTATTTTTCTTTACAGATTTGAATCTCAATAAGTCTTAACCTAATTTTTTTTTACCAACACTAGGTGCACATGTTGTTTTACAGTGAGGTTTTATATGAGCTCATCATCCTGCACACGTTTTTCTATTTCTTTTCTGTATATTGTGATTTTTTTTTTTTTTTTGTGCAAATAAGAAATAAAATGAGGAACTGAAGCTGTATCTGAGAAATGTATTTGCAGAAGAAGCTCTGTGTGTGTGTGTGTGTGTGTGTGTGTGTGTGTGAGTGTGTACGGCAGCAACATGTGACTGAATTACTGTACCAAAGAAAGACAGAAGAAAAGAAATGTTGGGTTGGCGGTGGGCAGGGACGGCTCGCTGATCACACGGTGACGCTAACAAGCCGAGCCGGTCCGGCCGCCCGGTCCGGGAAGTTTCCCCAGACCAAAAAAAACAAGAAAAGAAAAGAAAAGAAAAGAGCAGGAGAACAAGCCAGCTCTCTTCTTGCTCTCCGACTTAAATCAATAAATACTTTCTCTGAGACAGGAATGCACTCAGCTCTCTCTCCTTTTTTTTATCTCCTCTGCTTTCACAGTTTCACACTTGTGGAATTCACTGAACACCGCCGGGCTGAAAACTGTAGAAAACCGAGCCTCCGGTGCGACTTCGCTCCTGCACCTTGCCCTCCTCTTCCTCTCCACATTCCTCTGCTTTCTCATAAAGTCATAATCCACAGGCATTTCCATACAAATCTACTGCTGGCTGACGGTCTAATACAATCCAGTACAACCCTGCCTTGAAGTTTACTGTTATGATGCCCAGAGGGGGAGATAACCGAGTACATTCACTCGAATGCTATCCTTAAAGGAATATTCCAAAGTTTTTACCGCCTTCCCCAGACTGAGACAAGATGTTCGATACCATTTCCACCTCTGTACATCCAGCGGGTTCGGTTTCTATGGGTAGCATTTTGTGTTAGCTTAGCATAAAGACTGGAAATCTATGGGAGTCGTTAGCCTGGCTCTGTCAAAGTGAAAAAATAAACTTCCTCAGCAAAATGAGGAATAGTTTAATTTAATCAGAACTAAATTAACTAGTAAATCATTTTAAAAAAAATTATGTGTGACTATGTGTACAGGCACAAAATAATCCGTTTTTGGCCCTTATTCTGAAAAAGACAATATATCTACTAAGATGTTTCCATGGTTAATGAAAATTAATATTCCACTAATATTCTCGTTTACATGCAGCCATGCGAACACAGCCTCTCTCTATCATTCCCTCTACCTCCTTATTGAAGAAGTCAGTGGTGTGATAATTGTGCATTTCCAAAGAACACTTAATATCCAAGTCTTTCATAACATTCAAAAGTAGATGTGTTTCTCCTTCCCACCAGAAATGCGGGCTTTTATTTTGTGAATGCATCTCCACCCCAGCCTCGCAAACTGTTGGCTGGTTGGTTTCCTTACAACACACACAGAGCCGACCACAAACAGGCAGTTTGTGTCGCAAACTGTGGTAAAAACCCCGATTAAGATACATGTTCCTAACGCCCTGTTTACATGAGCAGAGAATTCTCCAAAAACCTGAAGAATATCAGCACGTCCCACGTCTGTACCTGAAAATTTGGCACATTTGGGGAAAAAAGGCTTTGTTGGGAATATCCAAAGGGAATATGCTGTTTCCATGACCCGCATCAATTTGTGATATTGTCATATTCGGGAAAGTGGTGCAAAATGAGGGTGCATTTCAGAAGCTTGAAAACTCCTGATTTAAATGAGATTTTTGACTCTGTCCATTTTTTTCTGTCCATGAAAACTGCAACTTGGGACTCATTTGGGCCAAAGGACACATTCCTCTGACAGCCATCACTTGGTTTGTTCACCCTGCAGAGACATGAGGGTCTCCTCTCAGACATTCAACCCACGCAGCTCGCCGTTTTCAAACGACGCCAACACTTTTTTGGCGAGGGAGGAATCTGTGGAGGCTGAAAGTACGAGGCCACTTCCTGTCTCACAGCTCTTATTACGGGACAATCTGTGTTTCGACAGAGGAGAGGGGTTTATGTGTGTGTCCGACAGGAAGCGGTGTCGGGGTTTCACTCTGATCCGTCTGCTCTCACTTCCCTCTCGACACCAAACCGACTCCAAACAAACCCAAAGCCACCGGCCACAAGGAAACCGCCCTGCAACCAAAACACCACACATCTGATCCCCGACAGGAGGCCAGCCAAGAGATTTAAAACCCAATTTATGTTTTTATACTTAAGTTGCTGGTATCAAAATGTTTAAATTTGACCATCTTCATGCCAAAAAAACGTCTCTGAGCTGAGATTTACTCGCCTCACGACCAAAAAAAAAAAAAGCATCTAACACAGAATTTAGACTTTCACGGGAAACTAAAACTCTACACTGAGGGCGTCCAACAGCAAGAAAACTCAAAAACAGCTTTTTTTTCCAACCAAATCTCGATCTTAAGGGCAGATTATGCAGTTTGAAACGTGATGGCCTTTTAAACCCTTTTAAATGCCTCTAATCTAATGTTTTTAGGGTCAAATGAACACAAAATGGAGCGATGTGGTCTCATGTTTCGGGTTGTGACGGGGCAACGGAGCTGTCCTAAACTCTTGAGGCATTTCCAAGTTATATTATTGTTTTACCACATCATGACAAGGTGAGGCGCCCTCTCATTTGAAACTGCATAATCTGCATCGTCACTGGATTATTCCTCTCAGGTCATTTAGTTTCTTTTTGAGTCTTAGAAACTTGCTCTTCTGCAAACAAGGTAAAAAAAATAAATACCTTTTTCCAAAGCTGATCAACTGGTTTACACTATTTTCTTGAGTCAAGTGTCGTTTTCTTGTTGCCACATATTTACTGCACTGGAAACAAGTGGGATTATCACATCCTCCTGGCTGGATTTTTATTACCTTGTTTGAAGAAAAACAAGATTTTTTCAACACCGAAGATTAGACGAAATGACTTTATGAGTGCATGTCCAGAGAACCTCTGACTAGGGATGCTAGTGGCCGTTTGACCGCTTGTTGAACTTTAACCGAATCATCTTGTCGGTTAATTTTAAGGCCGAACGTGTCGTCACAAATGCGCATGTCATATTTTAAATACCGTAACTTCCATAAAGTTTGCTCTATCAAAAAAATTCCAACTGATCCTGAAAGCTAAGAAGTTGCTCATGAACCCACATACAGTTTAAGACGGTAAACATGGCGACGAGACGCTCTGCCGGGCTTGGATTACGTCATCACGCTCAGAGCACAGCTCAGGAGAGACAGACCGGAGAAGCGAGCCAAGCTCATGGTGATCACGTACAGTTTTGAACAAAGTACGTCATGCAAGTCTGCGAGAGTCATAAAACCACCAAGCAGACTCATCGAGGAATCTGGAGACAAGATTTTTCACAAGGAGAGAGAGATTTCTTCTACACCACAGTAAGCGGCATGCGTAAATTACATATTGTTTGTAGGATATCATGTAGGCTATGAACAATATTTGACTTCGGTATGAATGGTGTTCCATATTATCTTCTGTCTGAACTGGTTTTGGGCCTGCTGAGGGGAGATCCGTGGTACAGAACGGACACGGTCGCGTTCTTGACTGTCTGCAAACTTTACAGTCAGTCAAATAATATTCTCGGTTAACCAAAATAAACTGATTAATGTGGCCCGGTGGTCGACCAAGCAAATTTTCCATTTTCGCCATCCCTACCTCTGACATCTGAAATCTGGGGCAGAGCAGCTTCTCTTTTCTGTGTTTTCCTGCAGCCGTGAAGTTGCTTTTGCAATCTGGTGCAATTTCTCCTCCCCTTCTGCTCTTGAGGGATTTCAACCTTTATCGAAACCTGAGCTGTGGTTTGAGGGTTTGGAAGGAGCCCAGGCCCTGCACACTTGTCGATGATGGAGATTTTTATTTGCAGTGTTACCCGCGGGTTTTCATGCATAGCCAAAGACGAGACAAATCGAGACCTCCTGACCTGCACCTGAAGAAGTCTGGGAAAAAATTTGAATGAAACGTTGCCTGCAGCTTTTGTCTGTCAGCATGGAAAACCAGCTGTCGCGTAATGCAAATATCTTATGCAATGTACCTCCATGAAACCACAAACCACACGTGTCCACACACACACACACACACACACACACACACACACACACACACACACACACACACACACACACACAGTAGTATGCAAACTTTTTCCACAGGCTTGTCATGCTCTGTGTCATTTTTTCTCTTGTTCTTTCTCTTTCCACAGAGCTTCAAATACAAGTTTAACTTCCTTTGCTCAAACATTGTTCCATTGTTTTACTGAATCTGTGTGTGCGTGTGTGTGTGTGTGTGTGAGAGAGAGAGAGAGAGAAAGAGAGAGAGAGAGACAGAGGCGTGTCTTGCAGCGATATCTGGCAGACGTCTAACAATAGCTCTTGGTGAAACCGGTGCTGCAGGGAAAAAAAAAAAAAAAAAAAAACAACCAGAGGAAACAAATGGCGGGGTGAAAAGATTGAAAAAATAAGAAATACGACAAAAGTAAGGAAAGAAAGGAGCGATCGGGCTCTGAGCTTCCTGCTGAGATTAGATGGATTATAAAAACAAAAGCCACAAAAAGCTCACAGCTGGATGTGGCAGCACAAAAGAGGCCGGGGCGGCTCTCGGCGCTCATATTCCTAGCTTGTGTTTCTCCTCAATAAAGTCGATCCTGGCGCGGCGGGGCTTGAGTTACGCCGCCGGGCCGGCCGATGCTCCCTTATGCGACGCTCCTTTGTCTGACAGCGATGAAGATGGATGTGAATCATCAACACGAGAGCCGAGCCCGGGCTGCGGCTCCTTCCACCCGCCCGCCGCTGGACACCTGTAATCTTGACCTTTTTGTTTATGCAGCTTTTTTTTCCTGCAACTTCACAGCTCAGGTTTCAATAAAGTGAAATCCCTGAGGAGCGCACGGGGGGGATGAGAGGTTGCATTAAATCCCAAAAGTCACTCCACAGCTGCAGGCACACACAGAGAGACGCCGTCCTGCTGCGGATTTCAGATGTGAGAGGTTCTGTGGACATGTTTGAAACAAAACCAATAACCACATCAACTCTGACTTTCCCTTGAATTTCCCCTAAAGCAGCTTCAGTGTAAAGATCCACTTTCTTTTCCAGCTCCGATCTGATTCCAATACTTGAATTCCCAGATATCAAAACGCATGTGGCCCAGATCCAGCCCAGAGCCTCCAGCCAAATCTGGCAAAATGGATCTGGACCGCTGTCCTTTGGCTCAACAGGCCAATAAAAGCCCGGGTCAGTTTTTCACCTCTGGACCGGCGCTGGGCCAGCTCCAGGCAGGGTGAGGTGATTAGGTGGTCATTTGTCCAAGCATTTGGCCAAATGACCACAGCTGATCCAGATCTGACCTCATTTGGTCAGATCTGGATCAGCTGTGTCCTGGATCCGGCCCAGGCGCTGTGGAGGCTCGGGGCCGGATCAGTGACATCCGGCTCAGGCCGGCGTCCTGGGCCGGATCCAGACCGGATGATCGTTTCATAACTCTTTGGTTTAAATATATTTACTTCTGATTACTGTCACTGTTCTAGCAAAGACAAGTGATGATACTTTTTCTTGAATAATATTAGTTATATTATTATCACTGTTAATAATTATGATAGTTGTTGTTGTTGTTATTATGTGTTAAGTGACATGAGGCTGTAATGAACCACAGTTACCAGGAAAAACTGTTGGTATTTTCTACTGAAATGTCATGTTTTAAAGTTTTGTAATACTGCTGAAAGCCAGAGAGAAAAACTCCGTGTTGGGAGGCCGGTGTGGTGATGCAGACCGGCGCTCAAGTCCCGTTTCAGGCAAGAGCCATGTTCGTCACCAACGTGAACCACGACCCTTTCCTAACCTCAGCCAAGTAGATTCGGTGGCTGACGAAGCAAATGAAAGCAGCTAAGTGAGTCTAAATGTTGATATGCAGTGTATTATTGGCTCATGTTGGTGTTTTGTGTTTCTGTAAACCATGAATACACTGAAATGTCATGTTCTGAAGATTGGTGATGCAGTAGCACATAAAGTGAGTGAGAAACACTGTTGTCAAAAAACAGGACTTTGATTCTGCAGACCGGGAATCAAGTCCCGTCTCAAGCAAGAGCCATATTATTTTTCAGCTACAGTTATAGGCAAGGTAATATTAGTAACATAATATTTTGTAACATTAACCATGACCTTTTCAAGTCGAGCTGACCTTAATCAAGTAGTTTTGGGGCTTATAAAGAAAACTAAACTGGCCAATGTATCTAATGAGCTAGAATTAGCCGGTGTTTTTGGTTCCACCACATCGCCTTTACGTCTAAAAGTTGATATGCAACATATTATTGATTCAGAAAAAAACAAATATCTGGATGACTGGAAATCTTTATAGAACTGTTTAATTACTATGTGCTACTACATTTTGGCTATGGACGTGAAATAGCATTGATATATACTTATAAATCCAAACATCAGACTATAGAATCTGGATTGGTGTATTGCTAACGTGAGTCCGATGTCCGAAGAGTGGATTATGTCATTATCGGCACCGACACCGATGTCGGATTGAATCGGGTTCAGCTCGACTTCAAACTCCACGTCCACATAAAGGACAGTGTCACATGCATATTGCAGCTTCAGTGAAGATGTTGAGTGAAATTTTCAAATCCAAGATGTTGTTCTTTTATAGCTGCAGGGTCACATCAAATAGAAAAGATAGAAATTTTTCTGTGCATCATTTTAGACAAATTTCCCTGGAATTCAGTAGGAAATGTTTCAGTTCTTTGGAAACCTCGGGATCTGTGACGTAGAATTTAAAATAAAGTTTTACGAGTCTGAACAACAAGAGATTAAAAGAGATGAAACTCATACACCTTTTTTCCACTACAGTCTTATAATAAAGCACATATTCCTAAATTTCCTGAATTTGCCATTGACTCTAAAAAGTTCTCAGTTCTTATATCGGTAAAGTCTTCTTGATGTGAACATGTTTTAATTCTTTCTTTTTTTTTGTAGCCTTTTTGACCCACAAATATATTATTTCTTTATCTGCTGTTGCTCAGTAAACCCACCTGAACTCAGTGCTCCCACTTTTCAAGGCTCAAACTCACAACTACAGATCAAATGCATAACATGACTTAAGTCTTTAGAGGGGAAAAAAATCATAATTTTGCTTGGATTGGTGTGTTTATGCCCACTGGAGGACAGTTTGCTCCCTTCAGAAAAGCACTCTTCACTTCCACAGCCAATTCAAAGACTTTTCAATGACTTTCAAGGCGTTGCTTGGAAAAGTTTAAGGACTCCAGATCGGCAGGTTTTGGTTCAGATATGAAACAACAAAATAAATCATAAAATCATCATCTTGTGTCATGGAGAGCTGGTTTTTTAGTTGTCAAATTGGCAGCAAGTAATTTCAAGGCCATCCATTCATTTTCAAAAACTCTCAAGGATTTCCAAACAATTTTCAAATACTTTCAAAGACTTGTAAGACTTTTCAAGACTTTTAAGAAAACTAAAACTAAGAGGAGAGTCACCAAGTCTTTCTCTCCCCCGGTGTGAGTGCACGTCGTCAAATAAAAACACAGTGTCTCTCCCTGGAGGTCCTGGAGGTGTGTGTGTGTTTGTGTGTGTGTGTGTGTGTGTGTATGTGTAGAGGCTGCTGTGTGCCAAGCCAGTCCCAGTTAGCACTCACCCTAATTGGGTACAGTACAAACTGCTCACCCCCCACCAACCGACCACCACACTGGATCTCTCGCCAGCCAGGTGGCAGGGTGTTGAATCCACACACACACACACACACACACACACACATAAAACACCCAGGCAGACACACAGACAAACTTATACACACAGAAAACCCCTTTTACACTCTCTTTCTTGGACTTGCTCTAATGCCGCTTCTCTCTAACTTTCTTAAACACACACACACATGCACACAAACACACACACACACATCTGAGCTTGCTATGTCACCCTCCTGGTTTTTCAGGTCCATAAAATCATCCTTATGTGCCAATCAAACATTTTGCACCACAGACATTTGGCAACACACACACACACACACACACACACACACACGCACACACACACACACACAGAGGTTGAGAACTGGCTGTATAAAATAGCAGGAGTCAGGAGGAGCATGCACTTCTTTTCCTTCCTTGGAGACACACACACACACACACACACTTGAGAAAGTGAGCGAGCAGTCACTGACCTGAGCCCGCTGAGGGCGAGGGAAGCCCATCACGCCTGCTCTCCTCTCTCTCTCTCTCTCTCTCTCGTTAAAAATGAAACTTTCTCTCAAAAACCAAAATAAAAACAAGCCGCTCTGCTCCTCGCTCGCCCTCCTGTCTCCCTCTCTCTCTCTCAGACTGTGGGAGAGCGAGAGAGGAGTGAGGCAGCGACATGGGCAGGGAGGAGGGGATTCGACCGGAGGCGGGACACACCGGGCAGAGGGGCCACCCCATTGGCCCAGAGGGGGGTCTGACAAACTCACCAAGAGCCAATCAAAAGCAAGGGGGTCACTCACGACCTGGACTTCCTGTCTGAGGCACCTGAGCTGAGTTAAAGGGACAATAAGTGCTCCATAAACCACAAAACTACTAGAATATATCGATATATTGTACATTTATGGTGCTGCAGCTGATGATTACTGTCATTATTGATGAATCAAGCATTTATTTTTTCTAGTAATCCAAAAGAAAAAAGAGAAATGATCTCAGCATCTTGGCAAAGCTGGAATCAGAAAACATGTGACTTTTTTTACCCGATAAATGACTAAAACCATTATTCAAATATCAAAATTTGCATTTTGCCAATCAAATTATGCAATCAATTAATCAACTAATCACTTCAGCGCTAACTTGAACACATCATACTCAAACATGTGGGCTGTTTAACATGCTTGGTGATTTGGTGGTTTTATCTTAAAAAACAGAGAGAGAGAGAGTGATACAGCAAAAAAAAAAAAAAAAAAAAAAAAAAAAACATGCCATAAAATGATTTGGACGACCTCCAAGCTGATAGTTTATGTGGTTTAATTACAAATGTCTAATAATTAATGCCACAGACTGAAAAACTTCCTGTAAGTCATTAGTTGTTGGCAAATGATACTAGGACTTTTAAAGGGTAGGTTTTATTGAATTGATGCGACTGCTTCCAGGCATAATTTTTTGGCCACAACACACACACACACACACACACACACACACTTGCATTGTAAGTGAAGCAACTAGTGTCTGAAGCCAAAAAGCAAATGACATCGCAGTTTTCTTTAAGATGTGAAGCCACAGACATTTAATATGATAATATCTGAAGAATGGAGCCCACAGTTCAGTTTAATGTACTGAGTGAGCAGTTTGATATTAATGCTTTTAGCCAAAATCTGAATTATGACTGAAAAAAACAATCTTCATTTCTGCAGGAAAGCAAAAACAAAAAGTGCAAACAACAACCAGGGCGACTTTCTTTAACTTTAATGAGGATTCATGGTTTTTTAAGACCTTCTGAATGCCACTTCAAGTCAAATTTAAGATTCATTTCATCTCCAAAATGAGCCTGGACTTGAAAAAACAGCGAAAGTACAGAGTGCACATCTGAGCATCCACAGAAAAAGAGAGCTAAGAGAAAAATGTACATGTGTTTTTAGGTTTTTACGATTTGTAAAGCGGTGTTTATGATTTGTAAAGCGGTGTTTCCTGAACCCGGCTTGGACGATCCTGCGTCAAAACCAGAACACACTCACAGTTTGTCTGTGTGAGTGAAAGTTCATCGTGGGAAACAGGTTGAACCGGAGCGAAGGTGTGGACGCGAAGACGGTGACATCATCGCCAGGGACATTCCAGCGTGCTTGCTCGACGCCTGATTGGACACCGCGGCCAACACAAATCCCATTCCGCATGCATACACTCCCTTCATTTAAAAATCTGTGTAAACATTAACAAGTTAAAAAAAAGAACAAGTTTAAGCTACGTAAACACATGGGATTACATTAGAATAAGAACACGGAGTTACTGTTCGACAGCGGCTGAGGCCTTCAGGTGGAAAATAGGGCAAAACAACAAAATACTTAATGCTTAGGTTATAAATGAGTGTATAAAATGTCCTGCTGGAACAAATTAAACAAAGCTCTGATTGTGTGCTGTGATGTGCTGCTTGTTATCAGTCAGAGAAGAGAAAAAAAGAGAATAAAACACCACAAAACAATGAAAGCCCGTTTTCCCACTTTTTCCAAGAGCGCCTGAATGCAGCAGAAAACCAGCAGCCAGTGCGGTACCTCAGGACAGGTGAGAGCAGGTGTGCACAGGTGTGTGTTTTTTTTACAGTCGTCTTCATTTTTGTCTGCACCTCCTGCACAACACCTGCGTCTGTCTGGGTTTCTGCTGTAAGAAACTTGTTATTGGAGACGTGGCGACACATTTCTGGTGTTTCGACTCCAAAAACAAAAACAAAAACAAAAACATGAAGACGAAGAGAGAAGTCACAGAGGTCGACATTTCACTTAACGTGTTTTTTCAATTGAAAAAGGTCAGAATAAAAGTTGTAAATCCGATGTTCTCTATTAATAATTGTCTCTTTAAAGTGATGCTAAAGATGAGATTGCAAACCAAAAACTGGAGGTTATTATTCGTAGTAAAATAAAGAATGATGTAGTTTTATGGCGGTAAAAAATATATTTGGCTGATCAATTCTGTCTGTTTGCCGGCCACTGACAGCAGAGTGTAAACTCCTTCCTCAGCCCACAGGGGGCAGCGTCGGTGCGATTCTCTCGGCTCTCGGCTCCCACGGCTGGTGTGAAAGTGACCTCAGAGTCCTGTGTATGTGTGTGTGTGTGTGTGTGTGAGCGCCCCCATCAGGCCAAAAATACCCTCTATTCACTGTTTTTCTAAAGAGAAAATAACACCAACCACTGAAAGATTCACGGTGTCATTCAGAGCCTCTGTGCCAAACGCCCGTTTATTTGCAAATCTACAACTTGTGATGCGTCTGATATGAATATGATACCACACCACGCTTATAAAGGGTTTAAAAAGTAATTAAAGCCCAAACTCTGCCCTCTAATGGTGAAAAGGAGAGTAGCTGCTCTGTGGCGGCAGGTGATGTCACCACCTGCTGTACAATATGGCTGGCCAGTTTCATGCACTCATTTATGCACTCGTTTTTATTTTTTTTTTAAACTATTTTTCCCCCAAGATTTTATATATATTTTCCAGTATTTTAAACATTTAATATGTGCAAATATTTTTTAAATACCTTTATGATTTTTATATAGTTTTTAAATATTTAATTGCTTTCCTTTTGGTATTTTTAAATTGTTTTATATTTTTCTAATAGGTTTTATATTTTTAATGTTATTTATTTATGTATTATCATTATTTTTAGTAGTAGTAGTAGTAGTAGGAGCTTTATTTATTTGTTTATTTATTCATTCATTTATTTATTATGTTTTCAGATGAGGGTCAAAACCGTTTTTCCCTCTTCTGTGACAGAGTGGGTCCACATGCCGATGGCTCACCCAGAATCACCCTTTTGGTCCACGACCCACCCGTTGAGCCCCACTGATGTAAATAATCTATAAATGATAATCATAATAAATAATGTGTAAATGTGCAGACTGTATGCTATGGATCTGTTTGTTTAGAGAGAGTGTAACTGAGCAGTGTGTATGCAAAGCAGTGTGTGTGTGTGTGTGTGTGTGTGTGGCAGTGTGAACAGACGCTGGCGGCGGGTCGGCATGCGGGAGGCGGAGTCGCAGGACGCAGCGTGACGCCGCTCATTGTTGACATTCCAGAGACGGACCACACATTCTGATGCACGCCCACATGGAAGACAAACACACAAACACACACACACACACACACACACTGTCTGCACAATAATGACAGCAGAGAAAGACATAATCCCATTGCAATGCTGTTTCTTAAAGCTGCACTGGGAAACTTTTGGACCTGAGACACAAACGGCGGCTGCAGCAGAGACAAGCGTCCCGTTCATTCAGCAGAAATCAATTAAAACCGTCAATTTCCTTAACTGGCCTCTTTATTATCACTGTAGGCTCGTCCTCAAATATTTGGACTTATTACTATTCAGTCATTAAATATAAAAATCAATCAATTGCGAAAAAAAATCTTTTCCATATTCATTGTTTGCTGAGTTTTCTATCATTTTTGAGCCTCATAACTTCACTCCTAATAGAGATAACCACAAGAAATTTTCAGGGCTGATAAACACACTGGAGCTCCATTTAAAACTGCAACCAAGTCAGTTTTACTTAATCTGTTTTTTTTTTTTTTGTTTTTTTTTTCTGCAACATGATTTTTTTTTTCTGTAACCTGAAACTTTGAGCATCAAAATCTTGGGAAAGTTTCAGTGAAACTCCTGGAAAAAAACTAACATCACAGTGAGAGAATCTGAGGTGAATGTTTCCTCTAAAAAAACATTTTAATTCAGGGAAAATTTTCATGTAATCATTTATTTTATTTATTTATTTTTTTTTTTTCAAATGTTTTAGTGTGAAAACCTTCAAACGTTTCTGCGACGTGTCCGTGTGTCGCCCACTTAAGGCACTCTAGATAAAAACCAGTGTACTTACACAGTGCACACAAGCTCTTATCACACAGGTTATTGACAAAGATGTGACTTCCACTGAATCCACTCACTCAACACACACACACACACACCCAGCACAAACACACACCTTTCTACTACACTTTAACCAAGAAATACCTGGTATGTGAGTCGAGCAGTGTTTCCTTGTGTTCATTTAGGACAGGTGAACAGTGCAGGTAAGCAAGAAAAGAAAGAAAAGACAGTTAAAAAATTGCCACTAACAATGGTTAAAATATAATATAGGTGTAAGAACTTTGCCCAAAAAACCACAAAGAAGAATTAGTCAGTTTAATCCATCATCATAGTGTTCTTTATTGATTCTATTCTATTTAACCTTTTTTTTATAAATGACATCTGTATTTGGTTCCCATGACAGTTTAGCATCAATTATGTTTCCTAAGTATTTGCATTCATCTACAATTTTGATCCCCTTCTCCTCGATAGTTATTGGGAGGTGGGTGTTTTCATGATCCTGAAATCAAAGATAATTTCTTTGTTTGCTTTGTGTTTGACTGGATGAAACACCAACCATCAAACATCCTCCTGGATCAGACTCATGACTGCCATAACATCCGCAAATCTGATACCGAAACGAGCGGATGAGTTTCTTCTGCATTCGTTTGTATACGAGGATTTAATTTTAGAGACAAAACCTTCATCTGAACCAAAATCGGAACCAAAACAAAACAGAGGAGGAACTAAAACCGAAATGACCCCAAAAGCCACTGACACAGAAAATTACAGAGGAAGCACTAACACGCGGTCAAACCTCAAAATAAACACACGCTCAAGACGTCTTTCATCTTAAAGATGTTGTTCATCATGTGCAGCACAGACTCAGTGTGGCTCGCTCTCTGTCATTATATGGAAAAGACGTACGGGCGATTTAAAGGAAAATACCACACTGTCTTGGTGACCAACATCAAGATCATCCATGTGTTCCTGGCAGATGTTTGGCTCTGTAGCTCCATGCTAACACTAAGCAATAATGTGAAATATCAGGCTACTAACATCAGCCAAATTGTATAAAGTAGTTGTTTTTTTATTATTTGGCCAGAGGATTCATAAATATGAAAGATGTGCAGTGATTTCTGTTCACCCACTTCCTTTACAAAGGGGAAAGGAGGCCCTTCCCAATCTGTAGCTATCTCTCACGACAGTTTTGCAAATCATCCCTTCAGCTGCTGCAGTCTAGCGCCAAGCATCTGCAGTACAAAACAAGGGCCAGCACAAGATAGAGCTGAAACCCCATGATCAGATGAAGTCCAACGCGGCTGTTCCCACAATTCAAAACAAGGAGGGCCTCCGCCAGTCTGCCAGTCAAGGCAAAACAACAACCCTCAGGAACAGAGAGCCTATCAGGCCCGGCTCTTCCAAGGGGCTCAATGACTACTTGTTCCTGAAGAGTCAGAGTCAAGAAGACCCTCTCCCCAGCAGGCTGAAGACAAAACTGTGATCCAGCAGTTCAAGGCCTGCGAGGTCAACCAGACACCCAACAGCCCAGCAGACCTGGGCCGGACCCCAGGACCTGGAGAGGACAAGTCCACAGCTGAACCTGCAGCTGCTGCAGGAGGCCTTCAACTCCTGTGACATGAAGAAGAAGGCCCTCTGCAGCAAACCTAGTTTATCCAGGTCTCACAGACAAACACTGAAGGACTGAATCTCCAGATGTAGAAGGTCCAGATGACCCTCGTAGAGCAGGCCATCAAGCTCAGTGGCTCTAAGGAGGAGAGGAACGCCTCTTCTAAGGGTGCTTTCAGACCTGTGGCCCGTTTGCTTTGTTCTGATTCAGGGGCTAAGTCGATACAGTTGTTTCGTTTTTCGTTTGGGGCGTTTGTGTTCACAGGGCGACCGTCTGTAGCGGTACAAAGCTGTAAACAAATGCCATGCACGAACCAGCTGTTCTCTCATTGGTCAGAAATTACCCCGAAAGAAGAAGTTTCCTCTTCCGTTCTTACCCGGAAAAAACAAAAACCATGGAGCATCTTCAGCGTGTGTGGCTAGTTTGTTTCTGTGCAGT